>NC_061840.1:20460528-20470528 GCF_019202785.1 Penaeus chinensis
CCCCACCCCTTTCTGAGGATGTCTGGTAGGGGAGTTGGTGCTGTTCTTGTTATTATCGTATTTTTTATTTATTTTTATTCTACTTCTTCTCTTCCCCCTCTTCCTCGAATTTGTATTCCTCTTGTTCATTCTTCTTCTCCTCATTTATTTCCTTTTCCTCCTTAATCATTCTCCTTCTCCTTCGCCCTCTCCTCCTCCTTCTTCTCCTCTCCTTCTACTCTATCTTTCCCTCATTTATAGAATGGAATCACAGATATCCTTAGGTGAACATTGACAAAAATAAACAAATAAAAGAAGGAAAAAAAAAGAAGCAAATTTCACTTCTTGTAGGAAAGAGAAAAATAACCTCTTCGACTCTAGTCATCAGGGACGGAGATAACAATAGGAATTCAAGTTACAATGAGATATAATGACCAGAGAGAATTTTGGCAAAAAAAAAAAACAAAAAAAAAACACGTCAACTGAAACTCCTTCTTTCAGAGCAAACAAACAAGAAGGAAATCAACAAACACGGTAATTCCAGCACGCGTCGGTGACCCCCTCCCCCCCTTCCTCCTCCTCTCCCCTCCCTCCGCAACCTCTGCCTTCACTATCCCTCCTCTCCCACACCTCTCACCTCCTTGTCTTCTCTTCCCCTGGCTCCTCTCCCCTCTTCCCTGTGCCCTCCTGCTTCGCGTTCTCTACCCCCTTCTCTCTTACCTTCCCTCCCCAACTTGCCACCCTCCCCTCCTCACCCCTCTTTCGCCCCTCTTTCCCTGAGCCATCTACCTTCCCCTCTCTTTCCTCCCTATCCATCCCCCGTCCTCTTTTCTCCTCCCCAATCCTCTCTCCTCTCCCTCCCCCATCCCCCTCCCTACCATCCTCTCCCGTCCCCATATCTCTCCCCCTTCCTCTTCTACCCGCCTCTCCCCTCCCTCCCCCACCCCGCTCCCCCTCCCCCACCAAGACTTTCATGGGCAAACTGAAGAAAGCGTTAATAGGTTCGCGTGTTCCCGTCGGCTTCGTCTTCCTCGGGTCTGCAGTCGAGGGAGTTTTGAGTCAACCAAACGCGCCAGTTTTGGGACCCGGCATTAAACGGTAATAAAACCGTGATGGACAAGATAACAAGGCCATTTACATGTTTTCACTTACAGCGCGGGTATATAAAAACGCAGCTCGAGCCGGTACTGTCACACCCGCTCTCGTTCTCGGCCGCCCACTGTTGCCAACTCGCTGCGGCGGGGAAGAAGTACTAGGCATGGGAGAGAGAGAGAGGATCTTGCCTCGGCTTCTTGCTCTTTTAACTTCTTTCACAACTTTAAAAAAAGTAAAATTCCTTCCTCGCGACTTTTAGTTTTGTGTTTCTTTAACTATTTTTGTTTTTAAACAAACGGGAGCGAGTTGTTTGAGGAAAAAATAAAGAGTTGGGGTTCGTCACTCTGTTCTTGGCAACTCTGCGAGATGATGATCCAGGTCCTGGTGTTGCAGGTGAGGTGGCTGCGTCCTCGGGTGCTGCGAGTGTCCATCAGCACGGGTTTTACCACCAGTCACATCACACCTTCGAGACAAACGACCAATCACATCACGCCTTTGAGACAAACGACCAATCACATCACGCCTTCGAGACAAACGATCAGTCACATCACACTTTCGAGTCAAACGACCAATCACATCACATCAGATGTCCTGAAGACGACCAATCACATCACGCCTTGAAGGAAAACAGTCACTCACATCATACTTTAAAGACAAACGGCCAATTAATCCACAATTCCAAGATGAACTACCCATCAAACTGCCAATCCCATCACAGACAACCATTCACATCACCTATTCACAACAACCTGTCACTCAAACCCGAACCTTTCAAGTTAAACCACCAAATTACACCCCCCCCTCCCCCTCCCCCTCTCTCCCCCTCGGACAACCAACCAGCTCCCCCCTCCCCCCCTCCCCCCCACAACCTCAAGATAGCGGACCAATTACATCGCACCTCCAACTCCAGCGACCAATTACATCACACTTCCAAAACGAACCCTCAATTACGTCACACCTCCAAGAGAAGCAGCTAATTGGCCAGCGCCTCCGAGACGCGCAACCAATCACATCGCACCATTAAGACAAATCTGCCGTCACATTCCGACTCGAAAAGGAAACCAAGATGATGGAACTGTCTTCGGGCCAGTTTTTTTTTTTTTTTTTTTTTTTTTTTTTTTTTTTCCCAGAGGCTTGGCATTGCGTCCGAGTTTCCGACGCTGTTTGGCTTACTGTCTGCGAGGACTAGTGGCTTATTTATTCAGTTATTTATGTATCTGTTCACTTTATCATCATCATTATCATTACCATTATTATCATCATCGCCCTTATTATTCATACCTGTAATTCGGGCTAATTATTTTTTTTTTCTTTTTTTCCTCGAATTCTTACTTGGAATAATGATTTTTAGAGTACAAGGAATTATTCGTGTAGTTCAAATATTTTATAGTTTCTGTTACACGTTTTGTTATTAAGGACAGTTTTTTTTCTTTATTTCTTTATTTTCTTATTTCATTATCATCATTATTGTTATTTTAAAACCGATTTCCTATTTAATGATTTAATTAATAAACCCATGACTCATTTTCACCTTTTCTATAAACCCATACATAATTATTGCAATCATCATCCTTTACCATCTTCCTCAGAGGTGGTCCGACAGGTATATCAGGAAAAAAATAGGAAAATGAATAATCAAAAAGGAACAATAAAAAAATGATAATAATTAAGAGGAACCGAACGTCGTATCCGTAGGCAGATCGCCCCACAAGGGAATGCAAGTGAAGCTAGGTCGGGTCTGAGAACAAGGTCAGACGCGGTCGTGGCGGTGTCGTGTTGGGTATTCCATCAGCATTAACCCCGCTCACCCCCCCCCCCCTCCCCTCTCTCTCTCTCCTCCCTTTCTCGACGTCCTCACTGCGATGCTCCGGCCGTAAAGATGGGGCATTACCGGGCATTATGAGCTCCCCTTTTTTTCCTTCCTCCGCTAATTTTTTTTTTTTATTTGTTTAAGACTTCTCTTCTTTCTCCTCCTCTTCTTCTTCCTCCTCCTCCTCCTCCTTCTTTTCCTTCTCCTCTTCTTTCTCCTCCTCTTCCTTCTTTTTATACCCCCTTTTTCTCATCCCCATCTCCCTCCTTCTGCTCTTCTTTCTTCTTTTTCTGCTCCTCCTTCTTTTATTCATCTCTCTCATCCCTCGCTCACGCTTCATTACTTTAACTCGTCTTCGCCTTTTATGCACAAGTCGAGACAAAATGCTGGAGGTGGAAAGCGAGTGTGTGAGTGGTGCTAGAGCTGATTTTTTTTTATATATTTTCTTCTTCTTCTTCTTCTTCTCCTTCTTCTTCCCCTTTTCCCTCTCTTTAATTTTCCTTTTGTCATTTTCTCTCTCTCTTTTCTCTCTCGTCTTCTCCCTTAACTTTTCTTATTTTCTTATCCTCATCCCCCCCCCCCCGTGGCATATCCCCCTTCCTCCCTCCTTCACCCCCTTCCATATCCCTCCCTCCCTCCTCCTTCACCCCCTTCCCTTCTCCTTCCCCCTTCCTCCCTCCTCATTCACCTCCTTCCCTACTCCCTCCCTCCTTCACCCCATCCCCTCCCTCCTACCTCCTCTACCTCTTCCCTCCCTCCCCCTCCCTCCTCCCCCCTTCCCTCTCCCCCTCCCCCTCCTTCACCCCCAAATCGTAAGTCTCTCCTTATCTTCCTTCTGCATAAATCAAATTTAGCGAAGAATTGATCGCCAAGAAGAAGCTTTCTTATCAGGACGAGTCCGCCTCCTGCCGTGTCCTTCCTCGGCCCGGCCTCTTCTCCTCCTCCTCCTCTTCCTTTTTTTCCCTCTTATTCTTTATCTACATCCTCTCTTCCTCTTTCTTCTTCCTTCCTCCTTCCTTTCCCTTTCGCTGTAACTAATGCTCAATATTTATTTTCCTTTTGTCATTCTATTTTCTCCATCCTCCTCCCCCTCGCCTTCCTCTCTAACTCTTGCTCCTCCACGTCTACCTCCCCCTCTTTCCCCTCCTCTCCCCCTCTCCCCCCCTTCACCACCACCACCACCTCCTCCTCCTCCTCCCCCCTCTTCCTCTCCACCTCCACCTCCTTCCCCTCTTCCCCTCCACCTCCACCCCCCTCTCCACCTCCTCCTCCAGATTGTATCATCCGCGGATTCTCAGATCTGACTTGGGGCGTCGAGTGTTTAGACGTGTGTACACCTGACGTACGCGATCCAGCTGGATATTTAGACGTGTACACCCACCGACCGTTCAGACATGTACACCTGCCGAGTCTGCCATCCACGCCCCCTTTATACACTGTCCCGTGATAACACCTGCCACAACGCGCATTTGTAGTCAGGTGACATGCTGATAGAGGGCGCCGCTGGACGCATATGTATACTGTATGCGTGTAAAGTGTCTTCAGTGTTTGTGTTGCGTTGTGTTACGGGTGTGAGAGAGTGTGTGAGGGAGTGTGTAAGTGTGTGTTTGTATGTATGGGTTTAGGGATCAGTAGGTGTGCGAGTGAGTATGAGCCTATGCGAGTATGGGTGCGAGTATGAGTGTGAGTATGAGTTTGTGTATGAGTATAAGTATGAGTTTGGGTATGAGTATGAGTTTGTGTATGAGTATGAGTATGAGTTTGTGTGCTAGTATGAGTAAGAAAATGAGCAAGTGCATAAGTACGAGTATGAGTATATGTGGGTATATCGCCTCCCCCCCCCCCCCCCCAACACACACACTAAGCCCGGACATGCAACAGCCCTGATACCTAGAAAATAAGGAGCCAATTAAAGCGACGACCGAATGTCCGTGTCACACTGATAAGTCTCCGCGAGCGTGCGAGGGGCGGGCCAGCATGCTCACCCCCCCCACCCCCCTAACCCCCTTCCCCAACTCTTCCCCCCTCCCCTCTATATACCCATCCTGGTCCATTTCTTCCTTGCTCTCCCCCCAAAAACTATCGTCTTCTCGAAATTATAAAAGTACGCAAAAAGAGATGAACAAAGAATAAACTAATAATGATAAACTGTCTTTTTATTCTAGTGTCATTGTCATTATTATCATTATCATATCATCACCATTATTATCACTACCATTATCACCAATTATCATCATCATCATCATTCTTTATTCATCTCTTTACCTTTATTTATTCATCTGTTTACTTATCCATTTATTGAAAGCTCCCGCGCACGCCCGCAGCCTGTGCACGTCCGAACATGTTATTAATGTTCGTGTGCAGCAGGTGTTTGCACGCGGAGGGGGGGGGGGGAGGGGAGAGGAGAGGAAGGGGAAGGGAGAGGGGGAAGGAGAGAAGTGGGGAGGGAAGGGAAGGGGAGGGGAGAGGAGAGGGGAGGGAAGGGGGAGAGGTGAGAAGAGAGGAGGGAAGGGAGAGGGGGGTGGAAGGGGAGTGGGAGAGGGAGAGGAGAAGGAACTTTTCGCTAAATACCATGCAGTGCAGACAAGCGAGGAAGATGGGAGGAAAGATGAACGGGAAGAAATGAAGGAGTGTTTATTATTGTGGGAGAGGGAGAGGGAGGAGGAGGAGGAGGAGGAGGAGGAGGAGGAGGAGGAGGAGGAGGAGGAGGAGGAGGAGGAGGAGGAGGAGAAGAAGAAGGAGGAGGAGGAGAAGAAGAAGCAGAAGAAAGAGAGAACAAGAGAAACAGAAAAAATACCGCCAGCCCCAAGCCTCGCTCGCTCGCTCGCGCCGTCCGCCCCAGTCCGGGCGCAGGACAGGCCCCAAGCCCCACGAGCTTCCCCTGACGAACGAGTCCCACGGGCGGCGAGCAGCGGAACAATCGCGGAACATAACGAGCCTCCATCTCTAACGAGCGGCCGCCTTGTTCGGAGCCGCGTGGAGCCATATTTCACGGCGGGGCGATAACGACGACGAGGGGGTCCCCGTCGCCGTCGCCTCCGTCAGGGGGAGGGGGGCGGGAGGGCGCGGGGTCACCCCTCCCCTCTCCCCCGTCCCTCGTGTCTTCTACAGTGACCTGCGCCATGACTTCATGTCTTATAAGACGACGAGAAACACGACCTATTCTTTTATACTTGCGCTACGACCTAACAATAACGACCAACGCGGCGTCCCCCCCTCCCCTCCGACGACCCCGCAACCCCTCCCCCATTCCAACGACCTCTCGACGACGACGACGACGACGACGACGACGACGACGACCCGGCCTCATGTATCACGATGACCGCAGCGCATAAGAAGACACTCTTAAGAGTTATAAAGCGCTCGTCGATAAGCGCCATCTCCCTTCTATCATCGTTTTCTTATTAGATTTCTGCCGGGGTCGTTTTCGAGCGCCGCGTCTCCGGGGGAAGAAGGGCGCAAGTGCCAGTAGCAACAGGTGTCACTGAACGGTTCGGGAGAGGGGAGGGGGCGGGGGATGGGGATGGGGGGGCAGAGGAGAGGTCGTTCGTTCGTTCGTTCGTTTCGCACCGACGGGAGAAGTGACGTCACGTGCTTTTAGCGACCGTCTGTCGGCCTGTCTGCCTCCGTCGCTTGCCTCTCCCCCACCCCCGCCCCCCCTCCTTAAGACGGCAGTTTCGGGGCCAAAATGTGGGCGGGGTTGCAAGGCGTCTGCCGCGGGCGTGCGGGCGCTGTGCTACGTGGGTGTGATACAGGTGCTCTTGGCCCTCATGACGGAGGCCGGGGCGCCCTTGCGAGATGGAGGCGCAGCCAGGGAGGGAGGGATTCCATTCCGACGGCAGTAACGAACGAGATGTGGGCGGGACGAGTCCGGGAGTGTGGGCGGGGGGAAGGGGGCGGAGAGGGGAGTGGCGGTGCTACACCCGAGGCCGGAGAGAGAGGGGGGGAGGGAGGCGGAGGGGCAGACGGAGGGAGGGGTACGCACGCCAGGTCGCCGGTGCCCGGGACTCCTCCACTCGCATACAAACTGCCTCATTACCGCCCGCCCCCCTTATGCCCCCCCCCCCCATCATGCCCCTCCCCCCCTCATGCCTGCCGCCTACCCGCCGTCCCCCATGATGCACGGATGCCATGCACGGGGGAGGGGAGGGGAGGGGAGGGGAGGGGAGGGGAGGGAGAGGGAGAAGGAGAGAGGGAGGGAGAGGAGGAGGAGGAAAAGAAGAAAAAGAAAAAGAAGTAAAGATGATGAAGAGGAACAACAACTATAACGATAAGTAGAAGATGGAGAAGCAGAAAAAAAAAAACAAGAATAAAAAAACAAAGAAAAGAAGGAGGAGGGAAAAAAAGGAAGAGGGAGAAAGGAGGGGCAAGGAGGAGGCGATAACTCTTCCGTAATTCCTTTGCCTCTTTTCCCCGTTTCTCGTATTGTTCCACATTCCCTTCCTCTTTTCTCATTTAAATATCCTCATTCCGACGGCGCGACTTTAAATACTGTCTTCATTGTAATCACAATGATTAATAGCACTAATTATGATATTTAGTATTATGCTTTCATAGTCAATATTACCATAATATAATCATGATTACCAGTATTACAATTCTCAAGGAAATTATCACTATAAATATCATCTAAGAGAGAGAAAAAAGGGTAAAAAAATATATAATAAAAGGTAAATAAAAAAGATCTGGGAATAAATTCAACGAAGGGAAAAGACCAAGAAAAATACGATAATTCGTGAATAATAATAAGAAGAAAAGAATTAATCAAAAGAAGAGGAAACGGACAAGGAAATGGTAGACAAAACACAATTTAAGAATTACACTCAGAGAACAGAAAAAAATATCACCGACTACACCCAAAGAATTAGTAAAAAGTATATCAGGAAAATGAAAAAAAGAAAAGAAAAAAATCCAGGCTACACCCAAAGAATTAATAAAGAGTGAATAAGAAAAACGAAAAAAAAAAAAATCTCGACTACACCCCGAGAAGGCCGTCTGCGCCACCGGTCTCCCGAAGGGCTTTTGAACCGACTAACTACCAGTTGGTGTGCTTTTTCGCCGCTGCCTTTTCTCACCGACGTCCTTACACGCCCCAAGCCCGGTGCCCCATGAATAATGCACAACACACATGCATAAAGTTCTTTCCGACTTCAAGAAAATTACAGATGTTTTACATCCTGGCTCGAGATACATGTAAATGGAGCCTCTTCTTCCCCCTCCTCCTCCTCCTCATCTTCGGGATCCCTTCCTCCTCCTTCTCCATCTCTCTTCCATCCCCTTTGCTCTCTCCCTTTGCCCCCCTTCTCCTTTACCCCCATCCCTCTTCCCTCTCCCTTTGCCCCCCTTCTCCTTCCCCCTCCTTCCCCCTCCCCCTTCCCCTTTCCCCCTTCCCCCCCTCCGCAACCCCAGCAAGGCGCATGATCTAAATCCGAATGTAAAGCCTTCACGGCCTGAAAGATCGAATTAATCAGCGGCGTCTCGAGCGGCCGCACTAAATAACCGGAGCGCCTTAGACGGCCGCCGCAGCCTCGCCAAACGCCCGCCGCTGCACAACCCTGATCTAGCACAGCCCGGACGCCCCGGACGAGGCCGACACGGGGCCTTTATCTCGACTCTTAAATCACGGTCACACAACTACACGGTCCGCGGACTTTGGAGGCTGCACCCCTTCCCTCATCCCCCTTCCCTCCCCCCCTGGCTCCTTACCCTCCCCTCCCCTCCCCCCTCTGCCTTTCTTCTTCCCTCCCTCCCTCCATCTCGCTGATCTCCCCTTCCTAGGTATGTACCACCTCTATATATACAAATACTTACAGTATATGTATATATTCTATTCTATTATATATATATATGATATAGATATGTAAATGTACCTATCTTAATGGCTAATTAATGCTTCCAGAATGATCGCAAACACGCTGAAGAACTTTGCAACAATAATCAACCAGCGAATAAGTACAAAAGAATGCAAAAGCTTTACCGCTCCCCCAACCCTCTCCCCTCCCCCCCCCCCCCCCTTCTTCCTCAGACAGCCGAGCGAACAAATGCAAACACACCAACACGCACACCGACCTGGAAATGCCTATGAATATGCACTAATGGCCAAAATGAAAACATATATGCATACACGTTCACTTAACTCACTCGAATATTTCAATTCCATCCCCTGCTCCTCCTTCCTTCTCCTCCGCCCCTCTTCCCTCGTCCCTTCTTCTCCTTCCGCTCTCTCTCTCTGTCTTTCTTTCTCTCTCTTTCTCTCTCTCTCTCTCTCTCTCTCTCTCTCTCTCTCTCTCTCTCTCTCTCTCTCTCTCTCTCTCTCTCTTTCGCCCCTTTTTCTTTTTCTACTCTCCTTCCCCTCCCTTTTATTTTCCTTCCTTGCCTCTTTTCCCTCTCTTCTCTCCATCTTTCCTGCTCCTCTTCCTCTCTCTCTCCTCCTCCTTTCATATCGCTCTTTCTTATTCTCTTTCCTTCCAACTCCGTCTTTCTTCGCTCCTTTTATGCCCTTTTCTCTCTTCCGGGATCTATATCTTTTTCTTTGTCCATCCTTTTATATCATCCACTACCTGCCTCCTTTCTTTGCCTTCCTTGATTCCCTCCTTCTATTCACCAATCTCTTGGCTTTTCTTCCCACTGCCTCTCTTTCTCCCTACTCCCTCCTTCTTCCCCCCTTCTCCTCCCTCCCCCACTCCCTCCCTCTCATCTCCCTATTCCCTCCTTCTTTCCCCCTTCTCCTCCCTCCCCCTCTCCCTCCTTCTCATCTCCCTATTCCCTCCCTTTTCTCCTCTTCTCCTCCGCCACTCCTTCCTTCTTTCTTTCTCCTTCTCCTCCCTTTCGTCTCCCTCTTCCATTCTTCCTTCTTCCCCCCTTCCCTCCCCATTTCACCCTCCTTTCCCCCCCACATCTCCCCTAATCCCCCCTTCTCCCTCCTTTCCCCTCCTACATCTCCCCCACTCCCTCGTTTTCCCTCCTTCTCCCCCCATTTCTCCCTTTCTTTCCCTCCTTTCTCCCCCACTCCCTCCTTCTCCCCCACTCCCTCCTTCTCCCCCAATTTCTCCCTCCTTTCCCCCCCCCCTTCTCCCCCCTTTCCCCGTCCCCGAACAGAACGCCTCCGAGTACTCA
>NC_061840.1:20490528-20493028 GCF_019202785.1 Penaeus chinensis
TCATGCCCACTGAAGGAGGAGAAGGAGAAGCAGGAGAGGGAGAAGGAGGAGAGGGAGAAGGAGGAGAGGGAGAAGCAGGAGAGGGAGAAGGAGGAGAGGGAGAAGGAGGAGAGGGAGAAGCAGGAGAGGAAGGAGAGCGAGGAGGTCGAGCAGAGAAGCGACGTAAAGAATAGAGAAAGAGAGACAAGCAATAAAAGACCACGAGAGACGAAAGAAAGGAAGAGCAGAAGAAGAATAAACAGGAGGTGGAGGAGGGGGTAGAGGAAGAGGAGGAGCAAGAAGAGGAGCAAGAAGAGGAAGAGAAGGAGGAGCAGGAGGAGGATGAGGAGATAGAGAAGGAGGTAGAGGAGGAGCAGGAGGAGGAGGAGATCCCGCAGGAGGAGGGTCCCAGCAGAAGCAGGGGCATCGGCGGCGGCTACCGTGGGAGCGAGGCGAGCGGCGAGCGGGCATCGGGTCGTGCAGGGAGGCAATAAGTTATTCCCGCAGTCATGGTGTTGTAATTAACATTCCAGCACAAAATGCCCCCACGGAGCGCTCTGTGATAGGCCCCGCATCGGCCAGATAGAATCGATTCCACCGCCGCCGCCGCCGCTGTCTCCGAGGCCGCATCCGATTCCGTGCGTCTCGGCCTCGTTCGTCTCGGCCTCGTTCGTCCCGGTCTCGTTCGTCCCGGTCTCGTTCGTCCCGGTCTCGTTCGTTTCAGCCTCGTCCGTTTCGGCCTTGTCCGTCCCGGCCTCGTTCGCCCCGGTCTCGCCTCGTCTCTCGCCCGCTTTTGTATTCAAATACGCGCGGGCGAGGGCGAAAACAAACATATAAATCGTACAAAACAAAAGCCACAAGTTAAAAAGAAAAAAAAAAAAAGAAAAAAAAAAAAAACACAAAAACAAACCACGCATTGCACGGGGAGGAAAGACAGAGATCGGGGAGGAGATAAAGACAAGATATAACGAGAGAATGAGAGAGAGAGAGAAAGAGAGAGAGAGAGAGTGAGAGAGAATTATAAGGAGAGAGAGAGAAAAAAAAAGAGCATCGTGGTCACGGAATCCAACTTTTTTCCCTTGGGCGACCCAACGCCACCTGACGAGGGATCGGGATATACCTAATTACTCTGAGACTATCATTAACTCAGGCGTTAAACCCTTATAATTTGCGGGTCTTATGGAAGGAGGTGATGGAGGGGAGGGGGAGGGAGGGAGGGAGGGAGGGAGGGAGGGAGGAGGGTGGTAGGTGAAAGAGGTGGTTGAGGAGGGGGAAGGGGAAGAAGGGGAGAAGGAGAGAGAAAGATAGAAAGACAAAGAGAGAAGGAGAGAGAGAAAGATAGAAAGACAAAGAGAGAATGAGAGAGAGAGAGAGAGAGAGAGAGAGAGAGAGAGAGAGAGAGAGAGAGAGAGAGAGAGAGAGAGAGAGAGAGAGAGAGAGAGAGAGAGAAAGAGAAAGCGAAAGAAAAAGAAAGAAAGAAAAAAAACGAAAGAGAAAGAAAGAAAAAAAGAGAAAGAAAGAAAGGAATATAAGGGAAGACGAAGAGTGAGAGACAGAGAGAGAGCTGGAAAGAAACATTCGTATACCGAGGGGCCCTTCATTAGGAGCATAAATGACAGTGGAAAAGTTAATTAGCCTGTTTACTACGCAAGCGGTATCATTGCCTCGATGGAGTGATGCTTGACCACTCTGACGCTGATGCTGCATCTCGCTCCTGACCTTGTGCGGCGGGTGGGGGAGGGGGAGGGAGGGGGAGGGAGGGTGGGGGAGGGTGGAAGAAGGGAAGGGTGAGTTAGGGAAGGTAGAGGAGGGTGGGGGAGGGGGAGGGAGAGTGGCGGTGGGTAGGGGAGGGTAAGGAAGGGCAAAGGGAGGGTGAAAAGGGTAGGGGAGGGTGGGGGAGGGTGGGGTGAAAGGGGAGAGGAGTGAAAGTGGATGAGCGTGAAGGCGAAAGCGAGGGGGGAGAAGAGGCAGGAGTAAAGGAGGTGGAGATGAAAGTAAGGAGATGGAAGAGAGAGAGAGAAAAGAGAGAGACAGAGAAAGAGAGAGAGAGAGAGAGAGAGAGAGAGAGAGAGAGAGAGAGAGAGAGAGAGAGAGAGAGAGGGAGAGAGAGAGAGAGAGAGAGAGAGAGAGAGAGAGAGAGAGAGAGAGAGAGAGAGAGAGAGAGAGAGAGAGAGAGAGAGAGAGAGAGAGAGAGAGAGAGACCAACCTTAGACTCGATTGACCCAACGAGATCAGGTGAGGCCACGAATATACTTTATCTCTCTTATCTAACGCCAGAACTCTCGAAACACAAAAAAGCAAGGAGTAAAAGCGGTAGATCGCCCGCCCGCCCGCCCGCGCGCCCGCCAGCGCCGCCGACCAACAGGTGTCGACCGGCACCTTCGAACGCATGGGCGTGACGTCATCACCACGTCACCAATGCGCTTATGACGTCATGGTTTGCTGTATTAAATTGTATACTGTTTACACTGACAGCTGCTGGATGGGACGCCTTCCCGAATGTTCTGGGAGTGATTTATGA
>NC_061840.1:20500528-20513028 GCF_019202785.1 Penaeus chinensis
TGCTGTCTAGTTGTCGATCCATTTGGCATTAAACCCATTTTTTTCGCCTCTTTCCTCAATCGTTCTTTCTATTCATCTGTCTATCCCTCTAAATCATTTTCTTCTTATCCATACTCTCTCTAGCATTTCTGTCTATCCTGCGTCCGCTTCTATCTATCGCCTATCTATCTGTCTCTATCTGTCTCTCCCCATTTTTATCTATGTGTCTCTCACTGAGCTGTCTCAATTTCTTTCTATTTATCTCCCCTATCTATCCCTTTCTATCTATATCCAGCTATCTCTACCTGTCTTCCCTTCTACCTATCTATCTATCTGTCTCCCTACCTACATACATACATACATACTTATCTATCTATCTACCAACCAGCCTACCTACCTACCTACCTACCTACCCAAACCACCCACCTACCCACCCATGTACCTATCTATCTACCTATCTATCTCCTCCTCCCCTCCACCCTCCCCCCACCAGCCTCCACTCCACGCAAGCGACATCTCGGAATTACTCATCGATCGCCCCTAAAGTCAGGCCCATTAACATTTTTTGCTGTCATCCGGCGACATTCGGAAACCCTCCCTTTAAAGTATGTTAATAACTCCTCGCGTATAGGGTTATGACTCGCCGTGAGGGCTTCGGGGTAAGATCGTGGAAAGATCGGTTTAAAAAGAGAGGAAAAAAAAAGAGAGAGATGGGAAGTGTATTTCATGTCTTCTCCTCTCCTCTCTCGTGCTCCTCCTCTTCCTCTCTTCCCTTCCTCTACTTTTGCCTTACTGTTTATGATCTTTCTTTGCTTATATCTGTGTATTTTTTTTTATCTCTCTGTCTCGCTGTTTTGTTGTTGTTTTTTCTTCTTCCTTCTCAATGTTCCGCTCCCTTTCGCATCCCCCTCCCCCCTCTCCTTCCCCTTTTCTCCTTCACCCCATCCCATTCTTCCCCTCCTCCCCCTACCCCCCTGCCCCATCACGCCATCACCCCTAACCCTTCTCCCCTTCTCTCCTCCAACCCTTCCCCTACCCCCTGCCCCATCACCCCTAACTCTACTCCCCTTCCCCTACCCCCTACCTCATTACTCCATCCCCCCTTTCCCCCATCCCCCTTCCCTCTACCCCATCACCCCATCCCGTGCCCCACCCCTCCCCCCTTCCCCTCACCGGTATAGTTCATCACGGAGATCTTGAACAAATATCCCGCACAAATGTCCACACAAACCGACCGGCTGTAAATCTCCCAAAAGGAGGAGGGACTTGCGAAATACGAAGGAGAGAATGGGTGATGATGAAGATGATGAGAGGGAGGGGAAGAGAGAGAGAGAGAAAGAAAGAGAGAAAGAGAATGAGAGAGAGAGTAAGGTGAAGAAAAAGAAGAAGAGAGAAAACGAAAACAGAAACACAAGAGGAAGAAATGGGAAAACAGCAAGAGATAGGAAGATGAGTACCGTAGGATGGGGGGAGGGGGAGGGGGAGGAAGGGAGGGGGAGGGGGAGGAGAGGGACGAATTGGGGGATATAGGAGAGAGGGGATGAAAGGGGGGGGGGGAAGAATATTGAGAGAGATGGAAGGGGAGGAGATGAAAGTAGGGGGGAGGGGAGGGGAGGGGATGAAAGAGGAGGAGGGGAGGGGATGGAGGGGGGTTGGGGGGGGGGTCAAGGGTCAGCGAAGGATATCATCGAAGTCATAAATATAATTAGTTCAGGGCCTCTGAATTGGACCATATGGGGGGGAAATTGAGAATGTTTATGCCCGGGGCTGCCTCGGGCTTTGTCCTCCTAACCCTTTCCTTCTGCTGTTCTGATATAATTCCTTCTTTCTCATTTGCTTTCTGTGTTTCCCATTCCCCCTTTTTTGTCTCCTCTTTTTTTTAAAATTCTCCTCTCTCTCTATTCGCATTTCTTTCCCCTTTTCGTCTTGAAAAGGATTTTAGTATTGTTATACGATCTAAGCAACGTATCACACACACACGCACACACATAAACACATACACGCACACACTCACACACACACGCACACACACGCGCACACGCACACGCACACGCACACGCACACACACACACATTCACACGCACACGCACACACAATTACTTATTTCTACCAATAATAAATACAATTATAATAGCAAAAAAACAACAAAAAACAAACAAAACACCATTAATCGAATTCGAGATTCGCATTTAATAGACGTAATTAAAAACAGGCACGTGGACTTAAAAACGACAAATACAAGAATAAAAACAAAAACAAAACAAAAAACAGGCGGGTGGACTTACAAACGCAGATCGTTAAGGTTTAAAAGAAGAAGGATAAGAAGAAAAAAAGAAAGAAAAAAAGGAGAAGGAAAAAAGAAGAAGGAAAAGAAGAAGAAGAAGAAGTAGATGCAGAAAAAAAAAGATATGAATGAAGATGTAGAAAAAAGAAAAGGAAGATACAGATAAAGAAGATAACAGAAAAAACAGAAAACTTAGAAAGAAGAGAGACGAAAGAATCAGAATCAGAATCAGAAGAAGAAGAAGAAGAAGAAGAAGAAAAAGGGAGAAGAAGAAGAAGAAAAAAAGGTTTCTACAAGAGCAAAAGTGAACACCTCCCTTGTGCTCATCTGTTCCCGATAATTTTTCCCTCCGGCCCTCGAAAACAAGCGTCAGCATAAACGCGATTTCTTACTGACTTGTATGAATGGTCTTGACAGAGGTACGGGGGAGGAGGGAGGGGGAAGGAGGAGGAGGGGAAGGGAGGGAGGAAGGGGAGGAAGGGAGGAGGGGGAGGGAAATGTAGGAGGAGGGGGAGGGAGGGAGGAGTGGGAGGGAAATGTAGGAGGAGGAGAGGGAGGGAGGGAATGAGGGAGGGAAGGAGGGAGGGAAGGAAGGAGGGAAGGAAGGAAGGAGGGGGAGGGAAGGAAGGGAGGGGGAGGGAGGGAGAGAGAGAGAGAGAGAGAGAGAGAGAGAGAGAGAGAGAGAGAGAGAGAGAGAGAGAGA
This sequence comes from Penaeus chinensis, assembly GCF_019202785.1. NCBI lineage: Eukaryota > Metazoa > Arthropoda > Malacostraca > Decapoda > Penaeidae > Penaeus > Penaeus chinensis. The sequence goes on from NC_061840.1 coordinate 20,503,495, forward strand.
GAGAGAGAGAGAGAGAGAGAGAGAGAGAGAGAGAGAGAGAGAGAGAGAGAGAGAGAGAGAGAGAGAGAGAGAGAGAGAGAGAGAGAGAGCAGGTAAACAAAACGCAAACCAGCGCCTTCCCGAACGGCATATTTTCGCCCATATTTCCCCGTCTCTTTTTTTCTTCCTCCTCTTCTCCTCCTTCTTTCACTCCGAGGCACTTTCTTCGGCCATGCTTACACTGAGGCTTCACTGTGTCCGCGTCGGATTACATCAGCTGTGTTTCTCGAACATGTGGAGATCAGGAACAATAACAGAAAACAAAAATAACGAGCCTAATCGTGCGCCTGTTTGTTTGCAGTCCGAGGCTTGGGGACGCTTGAACATACATAAAGTGCGAGGATAAACGTTTCTTGAATACACTCTAGCCTCGGCGGAGGACCTCCCTACTGCCCTCCCCTCCCTCTCTCCCTCCCTCCCTCTCTCCCTCCCTCCCTCTCTTCCTCGTCGTCCTGTGGCCTACCTCCCTCCTCCCTCCCTCCCTCCCTCCACCCTCCTCGTCCTCTGCCCTTGCTCCCTCCCTTCCTCGGTCCGTGCCCTACCTCCCTCCCTCGCCCCGTTCTCTCCCTCCCTCCCTCCCGCACCCGCGCCCTCCCTCCCCTCCCCCACCAACCCCTCTCAGCCTCCTCCTCTCCCTCCCTCTCTTTATCTCCCGCCTCTTACATCCTTCTCTCTCGAGCCACCTCCACGAGGGCGTCTCCGCCTTCAGGAGGCACTTTATCCCTGTCAGAGACTCGTCGCGTTTATTCCTTTCCTGTCATTTTCTGCATAAAAACCAAGCTATTATTGTAAAAGTGGGAGGAGCCACGTCCCCCCTTCCTCCTCCTCCCCCCCTCCGATGTCTCCTCCCACTGCGCATGCGTCGGAAGGTGGGAGGGGAAAAAGGAAGGGAGGGAGGGAGGGAGAGAAGGGAGAGAAGGGAGGGAGGGAGGGAAGGAGGGAAGGAAGGAGGGGGGAAGGTAGGGAGGGAAGAAAAGAAGGAGTGAGAGATAGATAGATAGCTAGATGGATAGATAGACAAGCAGATAGAGAGAAAGAGAGCTATCGAAAGAAAGGTAAATAAAAGAAATAAGCGAGACGAGACAACAAAGACGGGCCAAGTTAAACAAAAGACGAGGAGAAGAAAGAGCAGAGACGAGAGGAAAGTAGGCGTGGTCGAAGTGGGCGTGGCCAGTAGCCGTGTCTCGGGCGGTGAGGGCGTGATGGGCCGAAGAGCAGATGGGGGCGGGGGGGGGGGGGGGGGGAGGAGTCTTACGAGTGGGTAAAAGGTTAAGGAGATGAAGAAACGAGAGAGAGGCAAAGAGAAGAGGATAATTAAGAGGCGAAACATGGAAGTGAAGAGGAGGAAAGGAGATAATCAATAATAGAAAATGAGAGAAATAAAAATGAAGTTGATTGAAAAAATAAAAGCAAAACGACTAAAAAGAAAAGGGAAATTTATTAAAAAAAAGTAAAAAAATGTAAAGCAAACAAACAAACAAACAAAATAATCGAGAAACCTTACAAACAAATAATAAGAAACTAAAACAATAAAAAAATATGAAAAGTAAAGACCACAAAGAGAGAGAGAAAAAAAATCGATTGTTCTTTAATAAAGCGACACCGATAAAGGTAGTACACAAAGAAAGACAAGAAAAAGAGAATTAGAAAATATGGGAAGCCGAAAACGACATTCGATCCTTCAGACACGGATGTTAAGGAGGGGGGGGGGGGGGGGGAAGACGGGGGAAGGAAGAGAGGGGTGGAGGGAGGAAGGGGAGGAGAGAGAGAGAGAGAGAGAGAGAGAGAGAGAGAGAGAGAGAGAGAGAGAGAGAGAGAGAGAGAGAGAGAGAGAGAGAGAGAGAGAGAGTCAAGAAAAAAAAAATACTTTATTCCATTAATTACAATGAGAGAGAGAGGGAGAGTGAGAGAGTGAAAGAGCGAGAGAGTGAGCGAGAGAGAGAGAGAGAGCGAGAGAAAGAGAGAGAGCGAGAGAGAGCGAGAGAGAGCGAGAGAGAGAGAGAGCGAGAGAGAGAGAGAGAGAGAGAGAGCGACAGAGACAGAGAGAGAAAGAGAAAGAGAGAGAAAGAGAGAGAGGGATGTTGATAACAGGCGACAAGAAAGAGGGGTTGTGGTGGCAACGTGTGGTGGTCGTGTTGGCACTAATGGGTGTTGCCAAGCACATGTTGGCAGCAGTGGCGAAATGTAGGTTAAGGGGTGTTCGTTATACATGGGCTTGTTGTCGTAGCAATTGCAAGAAAGTGTTTTGCCGCGTCGAACACCCTCCCCGTTAGCCTTTTTTTAGGTGCGAATAATGCAATGGGTGTTACCATATTGCCGTAGCTCCGTGGCGAAGGATGCGTGCGTGTTGCGGTGTTAATGGGCGGGGGGGTGGGCGGGGGGGGGGGGGGTGCAACGGTTGTGCTATTTTAATCTTTCTTTTTCTTTCTCTCTCTCTCTCTCTCTCTCTCTCTCTCTCTCTCTCTCTCTCTCTCTCTCTCTCTCTCTCTCTCTCTCTCTCTCTGTCCCTCCCTCTCTCCCTTCCTTCCTTCTTTTTTCTTTCCCATCCCTCCCTCCCTTCCCTCCCTCCCCTCCCTCTCTTCCTCTTTCCCTTCCTTCTCTCTTCCTCTTTCCCTCCTCCCCTCCCTCTTCCTCTTCCTGCCCACAGTGCCGTGGGGGAGGGGCGAGAGCGGGCAGAGGGCCTGGGTGGCAGAGCAGGTCGGCGAGAGGACCCGATAGCAGCGAGAGATATAATGGTGAGTAAGAATGACTCCATTTTGCTCATGTTACCCTCGACCACAACACAACCACACCCTCCTCCTCCTCCTCCTCCTCTTCCTCCTACTCCTCCTCCTCCTCCTCTTCCTGCTCCCGATTCTCCTCCCCCTACTCCTACTCCTACTCCATCTCCTCTTCCTCTTCCTCTACCCCCACCTCTCTTCGTTTTCCTTCTCCTCTTGTTCGTTCTTCTATATCTCCACTCCCCTCTTCTTCTTCCTTTTCCTTTTCTTTGCTCTCTCTCTCTCTCTCTCTCTCTCTCTCTCTCTCTCTCTCTCTCTCTCTCTCTCTCTCTCTCTCTCTCTCTCTCTCTCTCTCTCTCGCTCTCTCTCTCTCGTACCCCAACCCTCCTCTTTTACCCCCTCTCTCTCTTTCTCCTCTTTCTTTAACGTCTCTTTATATTCACCTTGGCGACCGTTTCCCCGCATTCGCAAGTTAAAACCTCTGTTCCTCCCTCCCTCCTTCCCCTTCCCCCTCCTCCCTCCCCCCCCCTTGATCAATCCTTATTTAGTTAAATTCTCAACATCGGCCTTTCACCTTATCCCCCCTCCCCCTTCCCCCTCCCCCCCCCTTCACCCTCACGGGACCCGAACCCAGTGAGGCGGTTTTTTTTTCTCTCTCTCTCATTTTGTCTTTTATTGTTTATTATGTGTGTCTTATCTCCCGTTTTTTTCTGACTCTTCCTCTCTATGTGTTTGTCTGTCTGGTTGTCTGCCTCTCCTTTTCGTCTCCTCTTCGTTGTTCCTTTATTCTCTCTCTCTCTCTCTCTCTCTCTCTCTCTCTCTCTCTCTCTCTCTCTCTCTCTCTCTCTAATTCCCTCTTTCCTATGTTTTTATTGTTTTTGTTTATCACTTGGGTTATTTTAAGCACCCTTACCTATGTTGCAATTGCTACAATCATATCAAGTGTTGTTATTATCAAGTTATTTCTGCTAGTTGCAGTAATATGACTTCCCCCCACCCACCCCCCTCAACCCTCTTCTTCATTTACTCTCCCTCTTCCCCCTCTCTCCTTCTCCCCCATCACTTCCCCCTCTTCCTCTTCCTCCCCCAACCTCTCTTCTCCCTCTCCCTCTATCCCTTCCCCCTATCTTCCTCTACCTTTATCCTACCCACTCCCTCCCTCCCTCCCTCTCTTCTCCCTCCACCTCTCCCTCTACGCCTTCCCCTCTCCCCCTTCCCTCTCCCTCTCCTTCTACCCCTTCCTTTTCTCTCTCCCTCTACCCCTTCCCCTCTCCCTCTCCCTCTTCCTCTCCCTCCCCCTCTCCCTCTACCCCTTCCCTCTCCCTCTCCCTCTCCATCTACCCCTTCCCTCTCCCTCTACCTCTCCCTCTAGCTCTTCCCCTCTCCCTCTCCCTCTACCCCTTCCCCTCTCCCTTCCCTTCCCTCCTCCCCCACCCCCGCCCGGCCGACCACACCCTTCGCTTACTTTGTCTTATTTTCTTGATGATTTCACCGTTAATGATGAGGGAGCGCGGCGGCGGCGGCGGCGGCGGCGGCCATTTCCACTCTCGAAATCCTACTCGTGTTAAAAGGCGGCCATTAGCATCCTTCCTCTCCCGGGTCCTTCCTATCTTTCATTTGGTCTTTATTATCTCTTTCTCTTTTATTTCTCTTTTACTTGTTTTTTGTCTTTTTTTAATCTTTCTATTTCTTTCTCTCTGTCTTTCGTTTCCATCTCTCTCTCTGGAGGAGTGTTTTCTCGTGGATGTGGATTTTTTCTGCATCCTCTTTCCTCTGTTTGTATTAATATAATTACACATTTATTTACTCTCATTATGATATTTCTTTTGCTTTGTTTATGAGCAATTTAAGCAGTTCGGTGAATTTTCCAGTTTTGTTTATTTGTCTCTCTCTCCTTCCCTCTTTCTGCCCTTTACCTCTCCTTCCCTCCTTCCTTCCATTCCTCTTTCCGTTCTTTCCTCCTTCCTTCCTTCCACCCTTTGTCTCTCCTTTCTTCCGCCCTCTGTCTCTCCTCGCTTCGTTCCCTCCTTCCCTCCTTTCTTCCTTCCTTCTTTCCCTCCTTCCCTCCTTCCTTCCTCCTTCTCTCCCGCCTAACCTCTCAAGAGTATTCCAGATTCCTCCTCTATTTGGCATCCTTAACACGCACGAGTCACCGTTACTCCTCCTCCATCCTTTATCCCCTCCTCCTCCTCCTCCTCCTCCTCCTCCTCCTCCTCGTCCTACCTCCTCTTTCTTCTCTCGTTCTATCTTATTTTTCTTCCCTCCTTCCATGTTCTTTTTTTTTTTCTTTCTTTTGATGAGTGTCTTCTCGCTCTTCCTCTCTTCATCGTTCTCCTTTCCTCCTCCATCCCCTTTCCTCACTTTCCTTCCATCTTCTCTTCCTCCTCCTCCCCCTCCACCTGCCCTCTCCTCCCCCTCCTCCTACCCTCCCCCTCCCATCCTCCATCTCCTCCCCCTCCACATCCACCCCCTCTCCCCCCCTCTTCTATCTCCTCCTCCTCCTCCTCCTCCTCCTCCTCCTCCTCCACTTTCTCTCCATCTCCTTTTCCTCTGACACTCTGGATTCACGATTATAAATAGCTTGCAAGTAAACCTCTGCAGCTAGTTTCCTTCAAGCTGCTCGTTAAGGAGGACCGAGGTGACCACGCCCTCCAGGATGCTGTGTGGACTTCTGTGTACGTGTGTGTGTGTGTGTGTACATTTTGTTTGTGTATGTATTTATGTTTTGTTTGTGGAAATGGGTGTGTGGTTGTGGTTAGGCGTGTGCCATTTTGTATATATGTGTGTGTGTGTGTGTGTGTGTGTGTGTGTGTGTGTGTGTGTGTGTGTGTGTGTGTGTGTGTGTACATTTTATTTGTGTATGTATTTATGTTTTGTTTGTGGAAATGGGTGTGTGGTTGTGGTTAGGCGTGTGCCATTTTGTATATGTGTGTGTGTGTGTGTGTGTGTGTGTGTGTGTGTGTGTGTGTGTGTGTGTGTGTGTGTGTGTGTGTGTGTGTGTGTGTGTGTGTGTGTGTGTGTGTACCAATTGTAACATTAACAACTCACAGCTATTGAGAATTTCTTCCCCCGAGATCTGGCGTCGATTTCTTACCTGGAAATAGAAGAAGAAAAAAATTAGCCAAAGTATAGGCAGTCAACTGAATAATCGAAGATAATCGGTCATTCTCTCTCTCTCTCTCTCTCTCTCTCTCTCTCTCTCTCTCTCTCTCTCTCTCTCTCTCTCTCTCTCTCTCTCTCTCTCTCTAGTCTTACCAGCATTTTTTTTCTCTCAGAAGCTCTACCATTTAACACTACATTGCACAAATTTCTCAACCAATCTTACGTAACCGGCTGCCTTCTCTCTCTCTCTCTCTCTCTCTCTCTCTCTCTCTCTCTCTCTCTCTCTCTCTCTCTCTCTCTCTCTCACTCTCTCTTTTCCATACACCTTTCCTTCCCTCTTTCACCCCTCCTCCCTCACCCCCACCAACCCCAAAACCACCCCCGCACCCCCACCTTCCCCACACCCCCACCTTCCCCATCCCCCCAGCCTCCCAACCCACACCCCTCTTAAGCAGGAGTTCCACCGGGCCCCCTGAGTGTTCCCCGCGGTTCATGCTCCACTTACATCCCCGGCTAATGCACATGCCCATAAGCTGGTACAAGAGCACCTAAAGATAGAAACGGTCTAATCATAAAACAATTTTCACAGGCCCTTGTGCAAAACGCGTTGCAACAATCGCGCCGAAGCCCTCGCGATCGACTAGGACGTCCCCCTCCGTCGATCCTCTGGTCCTCCTCCTCCTCCCCCTCCTCCTCCTCCTCCTCCTTTTCGTACGACCTCGTCCTCGTCGTTGATCGATCGCAAAACAATCGTCGAACGGTCGGGGGAAAACGGCCAGTGAAAGAGCGAGAAAATAAATAAATAAGATTTAGCGCCGTACCCCCTGGCGAGCGCGGAGGAGGAGGAGCAGCAGCACCAGGAGGAGGAGGCGGAGGAGGAGGAGGAGGAGGAGGAGGAGGAGGAGTAGGAGGAGGAGGAGGAGGAGGAGGAGGGCGGAAAGCAAGAGAAAACGGGGTAGGGTTCGCAGCGCCGCCCAACCTCTTAATGGGATTTGATGCTAAGCAGACGCGGACTCGGGGCGCTGAGCGGGGTCGCGCAGTTTAATATTTGATTTCTGCAGCGGCTCAGACAGTGCGGGTCCTGTGTTGATTCGCGGACGTGACTTGTGCTGTTTGGAATGGATGGCAGGAGCTCTGGTTTACTCTCCTGCAGGACTCCCTTCTCCTCCCCCCTTCCCCTCTCCCTGTCCCTCGCTCTCGCGCTCTCTCTCTCTCTCGCTCTCGCTCTCTCTCTCTCTCTCTCTCTCTCTCTCTCTCTCTCTCTCTCTCTCTCTCTCTCTCTCTCTCTCTCTCTCCTCCTCTTTTCTCTCTCTCTCTCTCTCTTTCTCCTTCTTTTTCTTCTTCTTCTTCTTCTTCTTCTCTCTCTCTCTCTCTCTCTCTCTCTCTCTCTCTCTCTCTCTCTCTCTCTCTCTCTCTCTCTCTCTCTCTCTCTCTCTTTATCTCTCTCTCTCTTTCCCAATTCACCCCCCCTACTCTTCCCCTCTCCTTTGACTAGCTTCTCCCCCATCTCTCTCCCCTCTTCCCTCCCTATCTTCCCCTATCCTCTCCATTCCCTTCCCCTTTCTCCTTCCTCCTATCCCTCCCACCTTCCCCCTCTAACCCCTCCTCCCCTTTCCCACATCCCCCTCGCCCCTCCCCCTCCCCCTCCCCTCACCGCATATGAGGGATGTCTGTAGTTTATGAGGGTTGGAAAGCCTGCTAAATGTATCACCGGCATTAAGAGGAAGTGAGGAAAACATGGCCTGGGGTCAGTTTCTCTTTCCCTCGTGTAACATGGCTCGGTTAAACATCTTTTTTTTTTTTTTTTTTCCCTGAAGACTTTTTTTCCCCTATGACTATTATTTTTTCCCCCCAGAGACTTTTTTTTTTTTTTTCTTTAGGATTTCTTCCTCATCATCTCTTCTGCCACTTCTTTTCTTTGTTTTCTCCCTTCGTTTCGCTTAATCGCTCATTATGTCTTTCCTTCTTTTTCTTTATCTTCTTTTTTCTCATCACTATTATTATCGCCATTATTATCACCAACCTCCTCCTCCTCATCATTCCTTCTCCATCTCTCTTTTTCCTTCCTTCCTCCCTTCCTTCCTTCTCTTCGCTCCCTCTTTCTATACGCGCGATTCTTGTTCCTTTCCCCTTCCTTCATGTTTCAATCGCGGGTTGCACAGGCCGCCGAGACACCAAAGTGGAATGTTGCAAGTATGTGATTTATCAAGCGAGCAACAGGCAGCGTGCAACCTCAGCGCTGCACAAGGCTGACCCACATACGGTATGTAAACGCCGTACCATTAACTCCCCTCCCCCTCTGCCCCTCTCCCTCCCCTGGTCTTGCTTATACCCCCTACCCATCTCCTTACCTTTCCTTTAACGCTTACCCATCTCCCTACCTTCGCTTTTAACCCCTTTGCTTCATTCCCACACTATTAACCCCCCCCTTACCCCAACCTCTTTGCTCCCTCCCCCCCCCACTATCCCCTTTTCCCTACCTTAAATCCCCCCCCCCCCACCCTTTCCCTCCCTTAAAACCCTCCTACCCTAACCCTTTAACCCCTCCCCTACCCTCCACCCTTACCCTTACCCTCCCTTACCCCCCACCCCGGTCGTTCTAACTTTAAAACACACTTGAGACAAAACTCTGTAATCTAATTGGCTGTTGAGAAGGGCAGCCGGGCGTTCTGATTGGCTGGCGGAGCATCACTCAGCTTCTCAGCATCTCTCGCCCCGTCTCATTACCTCCCTTCCTCTCGGCCGCTGTTCCCGCTGATAGATACCTAAGTCATTTCCCTTATGAATGCGTTCTCCTTGGCTCGCTGTCGATTGTTATTAGCCATGTTGATTGCCAATTAGTTTAGTTTTTTTTTGGTGTGTGTCTCTATCTTTATCACTCTTTTTTTTGTGTGTTTTTTGTCTGGATTTCTTTCTTTTCTCTGTCTTTGTGTTTGTTTCTCTCTGTCTCTCTCTTTTTCTTACTTGTTATGTTCTCGTTTTTCTCCCTTTCTCTCGCCCTCTCTCTTTCCCCATCCCTTCCTTATCTTTCTCTCTCTCTCTCTCTCTTTCCCCCCTCCCTCCCTCCCTCCCTCCCCTCTCTCCCTATCTCTCTCTAACTCTCTCTCTTTCTCTCATTCTCTCTGTCTCTCTCTCTCTCTCTCTCTGTCTCTCTCTCTCTCTCTGTCTCTCTCTCTCTCTCTCTCTCTCTCTCTCTCTCTCTCTCTCTCTCTCTCTCTCTCTCTCCCTCATTCTCGTGTTTTAATTGGGTCCTTGAGAGAAGCGCCGCCGGGTTGGTTTCACCGAGTGATCGACTTCCCGCCGAAAGGTCGGTGAGAATAACGGTAAGTCGCGTTAGCTTCATGTTCCCGCCATATTTTTTCTCTCTCTCTTTTTGTTTTCTTTTTTTACCTCATTTCTCTCGCCTTTATGATCTCTCGCGCCACGTAATTACACGGGGTTTTCGACTGTGTGAGTGCCCATGCCCATGCCGTATGTCCATGCTCATGCCCCTGCCCCTGCCCATGTCCATGCCGTATGCCCATGCCCATGCCCGCGCCGTATGCAGGCTGCGCGCTCGAGAGTTAGTCTCCTGCTCCACCTGTTTACTGTCGAGGCGTGAGGACCTGTTCCCTTGGTATTTGTGGATTAATGCCTTTTATCTTTATTTTGGGCGAGGGTGCATTGTGTTTTT
>NC_061840.1:20530528-20550528 GCF_019202785.1 Penaeus chinensis
ACCCGCTGCCACCGCCACTGCCGCTGCCCCCGCTACCGTCGCGGCCACCGCTACCATCCCGCTACGATATCGCTACACAATCGGGAGAATAAAGGATCAACAGAAATATTCAACTTTAAAAAAGACGACAGTACAACGTGGGAAAAGAGGGGAGGAGTGAAACAGAGAATGAAGAAGAGAGAGAGAGAGAGAGAGAGAGAGAGAGAGAGAGAGAGAGAGAGAGAGAGAGAGAGAGAGAGAGAGAGAGAGAGAGAGAGAGAGAGAGAGAATGAGAGAGAGAGAGAGAGAGAGAGAGATAGAAAGATAGAGAGGGTTAGAGAGAGAGAGAGAAAGTCAGATAGTCAAACAGAGAGACAGAGAACGAAAGAACAAGAGAAACAGAAAGAGCGATAACCGGAGCCAAAAGAAAGAGAAAGGCACAACGAGCGATAGCAAGAGAAAGAGCGATAAGAGGAGAAAGAGAAGCGAAAGAGCGAGAAGAGGAGAAAGAGGAGCGAAAGAGCGAGAAGAGGAGAAAGAGGAGGGAGAGGAGGAGAGCGAGAGAGCCCCAGCGAGAGGAAGGCGACTCGACCGCGCGGCCCCACCGCCGGAGCGAGGCTGGCCCATGTCCGAAAGTCCTGCGGGAACCTGCATTGTGGCGCTGACACGACAATTAATGGGGGAAACGTCGGGAGGTGTGTGTGTGGCCGTGTTGTGTGCTGGCAGTCATAAGGCGTCACTTAAGCGGCCTGATGTTGATGAATGGCCGCCTTCTGTGTCCGCGAGCGCCCTCCGCCTCGGTTCCTCGCGCGGGGAAAACGGCGGTGATTTTTCAAAAAAACACGCGAGAAATCCTGAGATTTTTTTTCCTTTCTCTCTCTTTTTCTCTATTCTCTAGAGGCCTGGCGGGGGAAAGGGCAAAACAAACATTCCCACAGAAGAAATGCGGTTTTCATACGGTGCACGGCAAAGGGCCTGATAAAAAGTACATACGAAGTCATTTGTTAATGTAATCACCTGTAGTGTTCGTGTGAGAAAACTTTTGAGTATGTGTGTATTACAAACAAACATACATACATACATACATACAATATATATATATATATATATATATATGTAAATATATATATATATATATACATATATATATATACAGACAAACAGACACATACACATCTGCTAAGGTCATACTACGGCAAAACAATTGCCGCAAATGAATCCCCTTTCCTTCCCTTCTCTTCCTTTCCCCTCTCTTCCAATCCTATTCCCCTCTTCCCCTTCCTTCCCTTCCCTTCCCCTCCCTTCTTGCATGACAGTCAACATTACCTGCAACAATGCCATTAGTACAAGTCAGATGAGTCATGAACTCAGACTTCCCACCATTAGCCTCCAGCAGCTGCCTCCACGCTGCTTCCGACGCCAGCTTAGAGGAGTAAAAAGCTGCTGATTGAAGCTTTAACGAAAGGGCGGGGAGCATGGGCGTGCGGGCGGGCGGGAGGGCGGGCGGGCGGGTGGCGTTGTCTTGGCCGCCCCTTTTGAGTACTTAGCAGTTCTTATTTTTTTGTATTTTCAAGTTAATGTTACGATTGTTGCATTTGCAATCGTTGTTAATATTGTTATCTTTATATCATTATAATCATCATTATTATTAGTATTATCGCTATTATCATTGTTATTGCTATTATTATTATTATGATAAAAATTACTGTTATTATTATTATTATTATTATTATTATTAGTATTATTATCATTATATATTATTATTATTGTTGTTATCATCATTATTAATATTATTATCATTATTATCATCATTATTATTATCAATATTATCATTAGTAGTAATAGTTGTAGTAGTAGTAGTAATAGTATCATACTTATTCTTGTTTTGTTATAACAATGATAATAATAGTAATAATAATAATAATAATAATAATAATAATAATGATAATAATAATAATAGTAATAACAACAACTACAACAATAATAATGATATCTATAATGATTATTATTATTATCACTATCATCATAAATATCAATAACATTGTCACCACTATTCTTGTTCTTATTCTTATTATCTATATTATCATCGTTATCATTATCCTATTATGATAATAAAAATAACAAAAATAACAACAACAACAACAACAATAATAATTATAATAGTAATAATAATAATAATAATGGTAATCATAATAATATAATAATAACAACAATGATAATAATATTAACAGCAACACAAACAACAATGATAATAATGGTAATAATACCGATGATAATAATAATCATAATGATAATAATAATGATAATAATAATAATACCAGTAATAATAACACTCATAAAGATAATAGTAATAATAATAATTATTATGAAAATACCAAAAATAGTGATATTAACAATGATGTTTGCATAATAATAATAATAATAATAATAATAATAATAATAATAATAACAACAATAATAATAATTACTATCGATATTACCAATATTTTGAATTCAATATACGGTTTTCTTACCCCAATTACCATTATTGATATATACAATTATCATCGGCAGCAGCAATACCATTAATAACAATATAACAAAAGCAATAATTACGAAAACAGATATAACGTAAAAAAAATAAAATATATACAATATGTCCTCATTCTCCTTCGCATAATTACCAAACACATTACAAGAATAAATCTATTTTGAAAACGAATTATCACACAGAAATGATAACAAATCTTTATTTGATATTCAGAAAATAACTTACGTTGCAGCGCCGCGCATAACAAGAACAAAAGAAGCCATAATATTTAATGACGTTTTATGTTCGAGATACAATGAATTCGGTTAATGATTACAGTGATATTGGATATTATTTGGTCCGGGAAGTTAGTGGTTTAAAATGACTCTTAATTTCCAATCGGCGCGGAGAAGTTATAATTTTGATGAATCACATTAAAGGAGATATTAATAAATTGTTGTTTATTGTGTAACTATCGGTGAGTATTGATATTTTTTTAAATAACAAAGGGGGTTTGGTGAAATGTATGTGGATATTTATAGATATGTAAATATGGATTGGATGAAAAAAAATGTGTACGAAATGGAAGCTATATTTAAATATACTTTTAAAAATTCTCAGAGGATATTCTTTAAATAATCATAATGTCTAAGAACGCCAATCAAGTTTTCACAATAAAGACAAAATATGATAATAATAATAATAATAATAATAATAATAATAATAATAATGATAATTGTAATAATAATAATAGTAATGATAATTGTAATAATAATAATAGTAATAATAATATTAAAAATAATAGCAGTAATAGTAATAGTAATAATAAAAATAATAATAATATAATAATAGAATATAATAATAGTAGTAGTAGTAATAATAATAATAATAATAATAATAACAATAATAATACTAGTAATAATAATAATAATAAGACGAGCGCTTCAAAATAAAATCAAAGCCGACAAAGTGAACATTTTCACAAACACATCATCACGAATAAACAAGAACAAGGACACACACAAACAAGAACATCAAGAACACAAGCACACAAGAACATTTCCCCGCAACCGCAGCATTAAAACCTGCAACGTCCGTATTTTCTCAGCCCGCGGTGAACATTTGAACACAAGCATAACACGAACATTTCCCAGATGAACGTCTCGTCCAAGCGAACCTTTGATCACAGCCAAGCATCGCATTCAACATGGTGAACATTTTAAGACAAACCGCAGCGTTATAATCTTCACCGCCGTCTAAAGAGGTGAACATTTCAGCATCAGAACTTATTCAAAATAAATAAGAAAATCTAGAAGGTGAACATCTCATAGCGTCGGAACCAACAAGATGCACATCTGAACACAACCACAGGATCGCAACCAGAAGGATTCCTTTTCAAACACAACCAGAACATCATAAACAAATAAACTGGACATTTGAACACGGCCACAGCATCTCAACAAACAGGATGAAGATCTGAACACAACCACAGGATCGGAACCAGAGAGATTACCATCCAAAAAAACAAACAAAACAAAAACCAAAACAAAAAAAACACAGCGTCGTAAGCACACAAGCTGAACATCCGAACATCAACAGCATCAACATTTCCAATCGCCAGACTATCCCCCCTCCCCCTGTAACAGCTCCCCCCCATACCCCCACCCCCTCCCCCTGCCACAGGAGCGTCGTTCCCACCACAGCGAGCGGGGCGACACCACAGCCAGGGAGAGGAGGGCCCATGGTGAGGCTGCTATGGTGACGGAATAGAGCTTGGCGTCGGCCGGGTCACACCATCCGCGCCTTCCTGTTAATCGGCCAGAACCTCCCTCTTCCCCTTCCTCCTTCCTCCTTCCTCCTCCTCCTCCTCCTCCTATTCCTCTCGCTTTTGTTGCTTCCTGCTGTCTTACCCTTTCCCTCCTTCTCCTTCCTTCCTCCTCAATCCTCATTTCTCCTTCCTCCTTCCTCTTCCTCCTTCTCCTCTCGCTTTTGTTTCTTCCTGTTCTGTTCCCCTTTCCTCATTTTCCTTCCTTCCTCCTCCTCCTCCTCCTCATCCCCCCTTCCTCCTCCTCCTCCTCATTCCTCCTTCCTCTCCTCCTGCCTCTTTTGTTTCTTCCTGCCCTCTTCCTAACCCTTTCTTCCTCCTTTCTTTTTTTTCTTTTCTTTTCTCTTCTCCCTGCCTTTATTTTCTTTCTGTTTCCCTTCCCCCCGAGGCGGCTGTGTTTACATTCCTCGACGCACTCTTTGTCGTCGCGCGTGTCCGAACGTGTGTCCGCGTCACAACAAACCGGCGTAAATTGAGGAAAAGAGAAGACTATAAAAATAATTAAAATCTCATTACGATGATGGAGAAGGACAACGCATTTCTCTATAAATTCATATTAATAATAATGATATCCTAGTTCAAATGTAATCATTTTCTGACCGAAAAGAATCACACACGCGGGAAACTCGACCGACAGATACGAACGTTTTTTTTTTTTTTTTTTTTTCATTTCATTTCAAAACTTGCATATCGACGTTCGATTCGAAAGGCATCGAAGACGAAAGAAAAAAAAATATATATCCCAACTCTAACGAATCTTTCCTCCCAGACAAAAAAGACAAGAAAAAAAAAAGACGAAAAAGGAAAATCGAAATAGAATAAAAGAGAGAATGAGAAAAAATAAGTACGCCACTCGTTTTCATCGCCACTCGAGGTACCCTTTCGGACAGAGACAAAAGCGAGAGGCAAGCGATCGTCTCAACTGAATTTCAACCAATCAGAAGCGCCGGTCGAGGGTCTTCGAAGCTTCGGAAATAAAAGCAATAGAAGAGATGACAGATATACGAAAAAAAAAAGAAGAAGAAGAGAAAGGATGAAACACAGAAGGGGAAATATTTCGTTTTAATCTGATAAATCTTAATAATAAGACAAAAATTCATTACGTTTTCTTTAGGTGAAGATGAACAAAATAAGGGAGAAACGTAGAACTCTTTCGTTTTAATGAGACGCAGAAAAAAATAAACAAATAAAATGAAAAACACGGAATATATTCAATTTTACTCAGATAACAAGAAGAAAAAAAACCAGCAAAATACTCCTTTTCTGTATTATCAACAACCCTTAAAAAAAAAAAAAAACACCTTCCGTCTCCCTTTGATAAAGAATAAAAATCGGAAGACACACAGATCAACCCCACTAATCAAAAAAGCTATACGCAGGCAAGACACCAGAAAGGAAAAAGGCGGAGACGAAGAAGAAATATAGATCTTTCTAAATAATCAAAGAGTCACATATATAAGACACTGAACACAGCAGATAGTAACGGCGACGTGGTAGCGATGGTAGCAATAGTCGACCCTCACTGATGATAACTACAGATAGCTTTGTATCGGGGTTATGTTCCAGCGGTTACAGAAGGAGGGGAGAGGGAGGGTTGGAAATAGGGATGGGGGGAGGGGGGATGGGAGGAGGTAGAGGGAAAGGGAAGTAGGGTGGAAGAAGGGGAGGGGGGGGGGGAGGAGGAGGAGAAGGATGGGAAGGAGGAAGAGGAGGAGGAGGAAGAGGAGGAGGAGGAGAAGGATGGGAAGGAGGAAGAGGAGGAGGAGGAAGAGGAGGAGGAGGAGAAGGATGGGAAGGAGGAAGAGGAGGAGGAGGAAGAGGAAGAAGAAGAAGAGGAGGAGGAGGAGGAAGAGGAAGAAGAAGAAGAGGAGGAGCAGGTAGAGGAAGAAGAAGAAGAAGAGGGAGAGGAGGAAGAGGAGGAAGCGGAGGATGGGAAGGAGAAGGAAGTGGAGGATGAGAAAGAAAAAGAAAAGGAGGAGGAGGAAAAGAAGGAGGAAGAGGAGGAGGAGGAGGAGGATGGGAAGGACGAGGAGGGTTAGGAATGGGTGTAAAGGGTTGCGAGAAAGGGTGTAAGGGTGTAACTCTCGCCTTAAATACACCTCTACCTATTTCGGTTTCGCCATTGTGTTGGTATCAAACCTCGGTATCAGTGGCTTTAAGAGGGTGTGGTATGATAAGTGGGAGGGAGGGGAGGGGAGGGGAGGGGAGGGAGAGACGGAGGGAGGGAAGGGGAGGGCAGGGGAGGAAGGGGGAGGGAGGGACGGAGGAAGGGAAGGGGAGGGAGGGAAGGGGAGGGAGGGGGAGGGGAGGGAAGAGGGAAAAGAGGGGAAGGAGGAAGGGGCGGGGGTAGAGGAGAAGAAAGCTTTATCGGTTCGTGATAAAAATTAGCGGTCGGGTGATAAGTGTATTTGCATAATTCTACCACATGTACTTTTTTTTTCTACTTATTGTTATGAGATTGCGTCTAAGGGGTTGGGAAAAAAGGGGTAGGAGGGTTGTAAATTTCGTTCCAGATAAAACTAATTCTGACTTCAGTGACGGGGCAAATCTCGTTGTAAATACTATAATTCGAAAAAAATATTTAGTTGCATTTCTTATTCCTCAATTAATGTGTCTATCCATGTCTATCTACCTATCAATCTGTTTATCTGTCTGTCTGTCTGTCTATCTATCAATCCCCATCAAATATTCTACGACATTGAAAAATATTTCAGATTTAAGGGATACGAACCCCAAAAAATAGGTGATATAAATTAAAACAAACCAAACCAAAATGAAATGAAACAAAATAAATTTGGATCCAATAAAAAATCCGACTGGTTACATTCGCAAGGGCTTCACGGTTCCCACACAGCCGCCGACCGGAACAATACTCTCTAGACTGAAGGGTTTAGCGCCGTATCCCCTCGGCTCCGGCGGCCGCGGCCAGCCTGCCTTCCCGCCGCCGCCGCCGCCGCCGCTCGCGATGGAGGCGTGTTAAAGGGTTTCTCTCGCCCTTCCTCCCTCTCTCCCTTCCTCCTCCTCCCGCCCAGGTATTCGCCGATCTCCCTCACGATAGCATCTCCCTCCCCGCTCGCCGGCCCCCGACGCCGAGCGCTGAATTGAAGTGGTTTTGATATCATCGGAGTAAAACGGGGCGCGAATTCATGCCAAGGACAGTGCTGACCTCTGGCGGCGGCCGCGGGAGTTACGCTTTGGCGGGAAGGAAGGGGGAGGGGGAGGGGGACGGGGAGGAGAAGGGGCGGGCGGGAGGGCGGGGCAGAGGGAAGGGAATAGGGGCAGGGGCAGGGGCAGGGAGGGAGGGCAAGGGGAAGGGACCGTCTGCACTTCGTTATTCCAGCAACGCAAAACACTTACGACCATAGACGTGGTAGGCATGTCGTTAACGAAGGCGCGTAGCGATATGTCTAGAATTATGCCATTACCGATCGCCTAAAATGGGAGATACTCAGACGACGTAAAAAAAAGAAACATAAAAAAATGAAAAAAATAAATAAATAAAAGAAGGACTTTAAGCGCAGAGGAAGCCACTGGTCCTCAACGAATGATTCTGCTGTAATCCTACATAGGACCTTTTCCTTTTTTTTGTGTGTGCTCCAAGCTACTCCAGTTCTTAACCCTTTCTGTCAAAGCGGCATTAAGATATGCTGCGATAACGTCAAAATCGTTTTATTGATGTGGAGAGCGCATTTCTGCTACTAGACTCTATCAAGATGTCGCTACAATTCCTTCCCTCCCCCCCCCACTACCCCATACCCCCTCCCCTCCCCTCCCCTCCCCCCTTTGAACGTGTAGGAGAAATATCTCTTCGGTGGATTTGTCTATTGATGGAACTTTGGAAATTCTATCCTTTTACGTAATTCTTTTCTCTCTTATTTCTTCTCTCCTCCCCACTACCTTCTATAAACCCTTCTTTACATCTCTTCTATTTCACTTCAGAAAGACAAGATTTTTTTTTTTACTTTTTTATTAAGTTCCCTTCCAATAAAAGTATTTTTCTTTTTTAACATTCCCTCTCCCTTCTTACCCCCCACCTAAAAAAAAAATGTGAAATGGGGTTTGAAACGGAATGGAAATGCCCTTAACCCTTTTCCCAATGAGTGAGAAATTCGATACACGGCGAGGACTGAATTTTAAGCCGCTCCGGAGACTTTGATGAAATGCTGTTGTAGTTTAAAACCAGACATCCTACTTCGCCTCTCGTTTCACTCTCTCTCTCTCTCTCTCTCTCTATCTCTCTCTCTCTTACTCTTTTCTCTTTCTTTCTCTCTCTTTCTCTCTCTCTCTTATTCTTTTTCTCTTTCTTTCTCTCTCCCTCTCTAACTCTTTTTTCTCTTTCTTTCTCTCTCTCTCTCCCTCTCTCACTCTTTTTTCTCTTTCTCTCTCTTACTCTCTTACTTCTGTCTGCCTCTCTCTCTCTCTCTCTCTCTCTCTCTCTCTCTCTCTCTCTCTCTCTCTCTCTCTCTCTCTCTCTTTCTCTTCCCCATTCCCTTCCGAGCAAATAGCCAATCAGGACCTGGGCATGAAATAGAGAGGAGGGGGGGGGGGGCGTACACACACGGCGATTTGTGAATATTAATACAGTATAAATAAATAATACAACATAGATGAATAGTAATACATGCGGCTATTTCTCTCTCTCTCTCTCTCGCTCTCTCTCTCTCTCTCTCTCTCTCTCTCTCTCTCTCTCTCTCTCTCTCTCTCTCTCTCTCTCTCTCTCTATCTCTCTCTCATTCTTCTCTTTCTCCTTCACTCTCCCCTTCTTCTTTTCATCCTCTCTCTTCCCCTCTCTCCCATCCCTGCCCTTCCCCTATCACTCTTCCCTTCTTCCCTTTCCCTATCACCCTTTTCTTTCTCTCTTTTCCCCGTCTCTCTCCCTCCTCCCTTTCCCTCTCTTTCTCCCTCATCCCTCTTCTCTCTCCCCATCACTCTCCCCTTCCTCTCCTTCCCCATTTATCAATGTATTCGTCTTATTTCTTACCTAATTTGATCTTGAGGTAAACTTGCATCAGCGGTGACATGGTCGTTTCCTCTGCGTCCTGTTCCTCCATGGCTGATGTTTTGCAGTGGACGACTCTCGGTGAATAATTGGGTCTCTTAAAATCTTCGTTTATTTTTCCTTAAACTCTTTAACTCTTATATTTTTTTTTTCACTTTGTAGAGTTTGATGGGAGACGGGTTAGTTTTATTCTTTTTATTTCTATAATTATGATTTTTTTTTCTCTCTCTCAAAATGTGTCAATCTGGTATTTTGTGTGTTTTCAAATCGAGGTTCTCTATTTTTTTTTTCTTAACAGTTTCTTTCTTTGATATCATGTATCATTTGAATTCATGTATCATATTTCTTCCTATCTATTCATCTCCTCCTCGCTTTGTCTATCGGAATTAGTAGACAATCTCACACCATCACTTCCTAGGCTGTCCACGACGATTATCACTATCTATTAAATCCCTTATCTATTTATTTTCCAATCTCTGTAATTCACGCAAGGTTCATTAAGCATAACATTCGCCTCTTCAGACTCCGCGGTCAAAAACTAATGTCTTTTCGGTGTCTATAGCTCAGTAGCCTGCGTGGACTTGAATTACAGGCTAAGCTGTGTTTGTGGATTTTTTGTGTCTCTCTCTCTCTCTCTCTTTCCTTCTCTCTTCCTGTCTTGAATTACTGATGTTTTTTTTTTTTTGTCTTTTTGATGATTTGTTCGCTCGCACTTCTTTCTTCTCGTTTGGTTTAATAGTGTTCTCTTGTGAGTTGATCTAGATTGCTATGTAGGAAATGTAAGGTGGCTATTCACAAAATAAATATTTCGGGGAAAGATATTCTTACTTTTTTTTTTTATATCGTATACAGTTCACATCAACGATGAAGTTCACTAATATTAGTAATTATCACTATCGTTATTTATCGCTACTGACTATGATTATTTGCACTCGCGTATCACGTTTTATTAAATAAAGGGACGTATTATTTTATCGGTTTCCAATTTCTTTTCATCACTAGAATCTTTATCACAGCTCACCCGGTCGCAATCACCACAACACTAAATAAATACCAGTCACCAGGTCACCGAATTGTAAATAACCATCGATGTCAATAACAACAAGAACGAACTCAAATCACCACGAATGAAGAATCGAAGAAACGCGAATAAATATCGAAGTCCAGTGGGAATAAAAAAATATCCTCTTCGTCGACAGGTCTTCTGGTATATAGAGTTTTCTTCAGTATGTTCCTTCGACGCACACCACGGGGAGTTTTTTTTTTTTTTTTTTTTTTTAAAGAATAAGTGTGTCCTTTGCACGCACGCACACACACACACTCAAGCGTCCCTCCGTCGCACACTCGCGAGTTTTCACACCTTGAGGCCGCTGCGGAGGCTGGAGGGAGCGGCGGCAGCGGTTGCGGCACGGACCAGCTCAGGCCCGCAAATGACCGCGCTGGTTAGGGTACCGCCGGGCTGGGAGGGAGGGAGGGAGGGTGTCCCGGCAACTAGCTAAGCGTTATGAATTTCCACAAAGTGTCAAGTCAC
The DNA here is from genome assembly GCF_019202785.1 of Penaeus chinensis. NCBI lineage: Eukaryota > Metazoa > Arthropoda > Malacostraca > Decapoda > Penaeidae > Penaeus > Penaeus chinensis. The sequence goes on from NC_061840.1 coordinate 20,541,372, forward strand.
TATCCCTACCCCTCTGACCCGCCCTCCCTCTCTCCCCTCCCCTCCCCTCCCCCCCGCTAGAGGTCCCTCCCTCCCTTTTCCCCTACTTTCCTAACCCCTCCTCTTATTATGATCCTCCCCCCCCCACTCTCCCTCCCTCTCCCTACCCCTATCTCCAGAAAGGTCGTTCTAATCGAAAGATATATTTTTTTTCTTTTTACTCTTTTTTCTTTTTAATTCGCTGACCCTTTCGACCAAGTTTAGGCCCCTCCCACCGGCCCCCACCGCTCCACCCCATCGCCCCCTCCTCTCCCCTCCCTCCCCCCCGCGTCTCTCCCCCTCTCTGCCCCCCCCTCGGCCGCCCTAAGGCCCACCCCCTCTCTTTCATCCCCGAATCCTGATTGGTGGAAAGCCCTCGGGGGGGGGGGAAAGAGGGGGGGAGGGGGGATCCCAAACTACCATTTTCATTGGGGGAAAGTTTGCTTATCCGTCGTCTACCGTTTTCCGATTTTTTTTTCTTATTCTTCATCCTTTTTTTCTTTCTCTTTTTTTTTGCGATGAAAAGGCAAAATTTCCCACAGGACGTGGAAGGAATGAGAGAAAGAGAGGAAGAAGAAGGAATAAAAAAAAAAAATGTTTAAATACCCGACTTTCGGGGATTTTAAATTCTGCCATAAAAGAAAAAGAAGGAAAAAAGAAAAAGAAAAAAAAAAACCTTTTTTCCGAATTCTTAGCAACGAGCTACACAAGGTTGCCAGTTGACATCTTTTTTTTTTTTTTCTTTTTTTTTTTTTGACTTGGTTTTCAGATTTTGAAATTTCATTTGTCGTTTTTTTCATCTCGTGTTCTGTTGCCGATGTCTTTTTTTTAATATATTTTCAATAATATCTGTTTGTATTCTGTGGTCTGATTATAATTATAAATAACGAGTTTAGTACTATTACTATTAATGATAATAATAGTGATTGTAGTGACAGTTATGACAATAATAATAATAATAATAATAATAATAATAATAATAATACAAATAATAATAACAAAAATAATGAAAACGACAATATAATAATACAAATAATGATAATAATAATGATGATAATAACAATAATAATAATAATAATAATAATAATAATAATAATAACAGTAATTATAGTAATAACAATAACAGAAAAATAATAACAATAATAGTAACAGTAACAAAACAACAACAATATTAACAAAGCTACTTCTACCACTAATGATAATAATAACAAAGATAATATTAATAATAGTGAGAATGATAACAGTAACATGATAATTATAGCAATAATGATGACAATGATGATGATAAAGAGAACGATAGAAATGATATTGGAAAGTAATATTAGTTGTTGTAATAATAATAATAATAATGATAATAATGATAATAATAATAATAATAATAATAATAATAATAATGATAATAATAATAATAATAATAATAATAATAATAACAATGATAATAATAACAATAATAATAATAATAAGAATAATTATTATTATTATTATTATTATTATAATGATAATGATGATGATGATGATGATGATAAATAATAATAATAATTAGAAAATATGATGACAGTAATAATAATAGTAATGATAATGATAACGAAAACAACAACAACAGTAATAATGATAATGATGATAGCAATGATGATGTTGATGATAATAATGATAACAATAATATAATAATAATAATAATAATAATAATAATAATAATAATGATAATAATAATAATGAGGATAATAACAACAATAATGATATTAATGATAATGATAATGATAGTGATAATGACAATAATATTAATAATAATAATAATAATTATAAAAAATAGAATAATAATAACACTAACAACAACAATAACAACAATAATAAACGCCTATGTACATGATCGGAAATGGGAAAGAAAATATAAGAATTTATTTGATATAGAGATTAATACAAAGATTTATTTTTATCTTGATTACCCGTAAAATCGACGAAAAACTAAATACTTATACATTCCCCCCAAAAAATCAGAAAAAGAGAGCAGACGAATATTCCAAAAAAAAAAAAAAAAAGGAGAAAAAAAGAAAGTTGGAAAGGTGAAGGTAAAAAAAGAAAAGAAAAGAAAGGTTAAAAATAGAAAAAAAAAAGTTGGAAAGGTTAAAAAGTAAAATAAAAAAAAGAAAAAAAAAAAAAATAAGAAAGAAAAAAAAAAAACATAAGGAAAATGGTTTAAAAATTGGCCGCTTTTAGCCCAACTGCAGTCCGTAATTCCCTGCCGAGCGCCGCAACGAACCGCTTCCCCTGCCGCTTCCCCTGCCGTTAACCCCTTCCCTTACCCTTTCCCTTTCCTTTCACCTTTCCCTTTAACTGCTACTACATCTCCCTCTTCCCTTACTAGCTCTTCGCTTTCTCATTTTCTTCTTCTTTCCTTTGCCTCTTCCTCTTTCCCTTATCTTTCCCCTTCTCCTTCCAGTGCTCTTCCCCTTTCCTTGTCCCTATCGCCTCCTCCCCTTCCCCTACCCTTGTCTCTAACACCTCCTCCCCACCCCCTTCCCCTACCCTTGCCCCTATCGCCTCCCCTTTCCCTCTCTCTACCCTCCCCTTCCCCTACACTTCCCCTTTCCTTGCCCCTATCGCCTCCTCCCCTTCCCCTACCCTTGTCTCTAACACCTCCTCCCCACCCCCTTCCCCTACCCTTGCCCCTATCGCCTCCCCTTTCCCTCTCTCTACCCTCCCCTTCCCCTACTCTTCCCCTTTCCTTGCCCCTATCGCCTCCCCTTTCCCCCTCTCCACCCTCCCCTTCCCCTACTCTTCCCCTTTCCTTGCCCCTATCGCCTCCCCTTTCCCTCTCTCTACCCTCCCCTTCCCCTACTCTTCCCCTTTCCTTGCCCCTATCGCCTCCCCTTTCCCTCTCTCTACCCTCCCCTTCCCCTACTCTTCCCCTTTTCCTTGCCCCTATCGCCTCCCCTTTCCCTCTCTCTACCCTCCCCTTCCCCTACACTTCCCCTTTCCTTGCCCCTATCGCCTCCCCTTTCCCCCTCTCCACCCTCCCCTTCCCCTACTCTTCCCCTTTCCTTGCCCCTATTGCCTCCCCTTTCCCTCTCTCTACCCTCCCCTTCCCCTACACTTCCCCTTTCCTTGCCCCTATCGCCTCCTCCTGCCCCTCAGGTGAGATATGGCAACTCACGGCCAGTGGTAGTTCCCCAGTCATTAATCTCTTCAAGTTTTTTTTTTCAGTCCTCGATTTACACTCATCCACCCTTCCCCGCCTCCCCCCCCTCCCCTCCCCTTCCCCTCTCCCCCCATTACCCCTTCCGTCCGATGATAACATTGACCGTTCTCTATCCTTTCATCTTCCTCTCGTCCCTTCTCTCTCTCTCTCTCTCTCTCTCTCTCTCTCTCTCTCTCTCTCTCTCTCTCTCTCTCTCTCTCTCTCTCTCTCTCTCTCTCTCTCTCTCTCTCTCTCTCTCTCTCTCTCTCTCTCTCTCTCTCTCTCTCTCTCTCTCTCTCTCTCTCTCTCTCTCTCTCTGTCTATCTGTCTGTCTGTCTCTCTCTCTCCCTTTCTCTCTCTCTCTCTCTCTTTGTCTCTGTCTCTCCTCTCTCTCTCTCTCTCTCTCTCTTTCTCTCTCTCTCCTCTCTCTCTCTCTCTCTCTCTCTCTCTCCTCTCTCATCTTTTCTCTCTCTCTCTCTGTCTGTCTATCTGTCTGTCCCTCTCTCTCTCTCTTTGTCTCTCTGTCTCTCTGTCTCTCTCTCTCTTTCTCTCTCTCTGTCTGTCTGCTCTCTCTCTCTGTCTGTCTGTCTGTCTCTCTGTCTTCTCTCTCTCTCTCTCTCTCTCTCTCTCTCTCTCTCTCTCTCCGTCTCTCTCTCTCTCTCTCTCTCTCTCTCTCTCTCTCTCTCTCTCTCAACATTTATCCATTTTTTCGTTGTTTCTTTCTCTTCCTCCACTTCTTACCCTCTCTCTGTTTTTTAATCTTGTTTGCGTCTTTCCCTCCCTCTCTATATCCCGTTACCTTTCCTTTTCTCTTCCTTTCGCTTTCATTTTACTTTCTATCTCCGTCCCTCTCTCTCTCTCTCGTCTCCTTTTCTCCGCATTTCTCTTTTAAATCTCTTTTCTCTCTTCATCCTATTCTTCCCTTATTCCCTTCTATTTCTTTCTTCTCTCATTCTGTCTTTTCTCCCTCCCTCCTATTCTCTCCTTTCTCTCTTTTATTTTTCTTTTCTCTCATTCTCTCTTTTCTCTCTTCCTACTCCTCTTCCCTTTCTCCTCTCCACTCTCCCAGTTCTCTTTATTTCTCTTTTTCCTCTCTTTCTTTTCCCTCCGGGCCTTCCCCCCTCTTCCCTCCAATTCCCCCCCTCACCCCCCCCCCCCCCCCCCCGGCCCCCCTATAAAAATTAAAAACACGAGTGTTTATATGTGTGTTTTTGCTATTTGGGGTGTTTATTCCTGTGTGTAAAGTGTTTTGTTTTTTTGTTTTTGTTTTTTTGTGTTTGTTGTGTTGTGTGTTGTGTTGTGTTGTGTTTGTTGCGCGCGCGCTTTATGGTGTGCCAGTGTGCGCGTATTATGTTGGTGTGATTCCCATAAAACGCATTTTCCCAAAAAATTCATTTTAATATCCTTTTAATCAAAAGGGGGAGGGAATTACTCTATTTACCCGCGGGGAAGAGAGAGAGAGAAGAGAGAAGAAGAAAAGAGAAAAGAAGAAGAAAAGAAGAGAGAGAGAGAGAAAAGAGAGAAAGAGAGAGAAAGAGAGAAGAGAGAAAAGAGAGAAGAGAAGAGAGAAACGGAGAAAGAAAAGGAAAGGAAAAAGAAAGAGAAGAGAAAGGAAAGAGAAGAAAAAAGAAAGAGAAAAAAAAAAGAAAGAAGAAGAAAACAAAAAGAAAAGACAAGAACAGAGACAGAACAGAAAGAAAACAGAGAGAACACCGAGACACAGAGAGATAGAAACGCCTTACATTAGCATATTATATTTCGCTTTTAAAAAATACCACGGGGCCCAAAGACCGAGATTCTTTCAGGCCAACGGCGTCAACGGTTACGCTTAAGGATAGAATTTGCATGATCATTATTCATTTTTTTTTTAATATCATTATCTAAAGTTTTTCTGTATCGAAGTGTCGGTTTTTTTTTTTGGGGGGAAGAAGTTGTGAAAAGAAAACAAAAGAGTAGAGAAGGTGAAACATTTATCATATTTCTATTTACCTTTCTGTTTATTATTTATATTTATTCACGTAAATTATATCATGGATAGATAGATAAATAGATAGATAGATAGACAGAGACAGTTTACAATATATTTAAAAAAAATATATATATATATATATATATAATAAAAGAATAATATATATATATAAATATATAATATATAATATATGAGAGAGAAGAGAAGAAGAGAGAAGAGAGAGGGAGAGAGGGGAGAGAGAGAGAAGAAGAAAGATAGAATAGAAAAGATAAGAGAGAGAGAGAGAGAGAAGAGAGAGAAGAGGAGAGAAAAGAGGAGAGAGAAAAGAGAGGGAAAGAGACAGAAAACAGGAAAACAGAGAGAACAACAAAGAGATACCAAAAAGCACCCACCGCCCCCTGCAGCGAACGATAAACACGAAGAGGGAAACAGAAATTAAGCCGTCTATTACTATGATCACTTCAAATATATTCCGGCTCAAATAAATTGGGAGAAGAAAAAAAAAGGGGAAAGGGGGTGGAAAAGAGAGGAGGAAGAGGAGGGGAGGAGGTGAAAAAGGAGGAGGGGAAGGAAAAGGGGAGGATGAAAAAAGAGGGGAGAGAAGAGAAGGAGGTGAAAGGAAGGGGGAAGAGGAGAGGGGAAGGGAAGGGATAAGAGTGAGTCGGAGGATAGGGGGGGAACGGAAGAAGGAGGAGAGAAGAGGAGGGGAGAGAAGAGAGGGAAGGGGGTTGAACAAAACAGAACCAAAAGATAAAAGGAAGATACCCTGGGGTTGAATTCCAAAGACATCAAAACTAAGCCCGATTTAGCCCCCTGTCAGTCTCTCTCCTCTCTTTCTCTTTCTCTCTTCCCCCTCCCCTCCCGTTCCCCCCTTTCCTCTCTTCTTCTCCCCCTTTCTCTCCTCTCTCTCCTCCCCATCTTTCTTCTTCTCTCCTTTTTCTCTTTTCTCTCCCCTCTCTAAACCTCTCCCTGCCCCCCCTTCCTCCCCCTCCCCCTTTTCCCCCCCCTTTTTTAAATTTAAGTATTGAAATGAAAAAAGGAAAAGATACATAATTTTTTCCCCCCAAAACCCACACGCATCGACCAAAAATCTGTTTTAAAGAACAAATACGTTTTTTGGTTAAAATTATTAGAAGGAACCGCGTTTTAGGGGGTGGAAGGGGGGGGGGGAAAGGAGTGTGTAAAAAACCCGGGAGGGGGGTGAAAAGTGAATGGGAGGGAAGTAGAAAGGGTGGGGTGGGGAAGAGGCCGTAATGAGGAGGGAAGTGGAATGGGGAAGGAGGATTTGGGAAAGGGGAAAAAGGGGGGAAAATGGAAGGGTAAGGAATTGGGAAGGGTAAGAAGGAAAATTTTAAGGAAAAGGGATAAAAAAAAGAGAAATGGGAAGGTAAAAGAGAAAGATAGGATAAGAGCGTTAGATTTGGAACTTTAAGAAGAAGAATAAGTGGTAGGATAGGATAAAGGGAATGGATAGATAAAAAATAGAAAAAAAAGGAGAATAAAAGAAGAGAAAAGGAAAGTGAAGTTAGGTAAGAGGAAAGGGGAAACAATTGGGGGGGGAAGTGAGCTTGTAATCATAAAGTTCGCCCCAGGTTTGTGGAAAAAAAATGATTCTTGCAAAAATATATAATCAGAGGGCGGGGAGAAGGAGAGGGAGAGGAGGAAGGAAAAGCCTTCCCTTTTCTTAATGTTCATACAGTTATTTTTTTTATTTTTTGTAATCTTATTTCTATTTTTCATGTTTTTTTTTTCGATGTAAAATCGAATCAAACCCCTTTTAAAGAATAAGGAAAAAAAAACCCCCACACAAAACACACACACACACACACACACACACACAATAAAATATATATATATATAATAATATACATAATATACAATTATAGTTATCTTGCAACACATCTTTCCAAACCCCCTGTATTTTCGTCATAAACCATTATTACTATAATCTATCTATCTATCTATCTATCCTCTTCTTCAATTATCCCTCTACTATTACCCAGATAATCTATTCTAAAATTACATATATACATACAAAAATTTTATACTTTTTTTTCCTCAAACCCCACCCCGTCTTGTCGTCACGAAAAAACGAAAAAAAAAAAAAAAAAAACCACAACGCAAACTAAAAAAAAAGAAAAGAACAACAAATAAAAAAAACACAAAAAAGAAGAAAGAAAGAAAGGAAAAAGACAAAAACAAAAAAAAAAGAAAGAAAACCAAAAAGAAAAGACAAGAAAAGAAAGGAAAATCAAAAAAAAAAAAAAAAAAAAAAAAAAAAAAAAAAAAAAAAAAAAAACAAAAAAAAAATAATAAAAAAAGAGTGAAAAAAAGAGAAAAGAAAATAAACAAAAGGAAACAATAAAGACAATGCTAAAAACAAAGAAATAAAAAAAAAAAAAAAAAAAAAACCCACGTAAAAAGGACAGGAAAGAAGACAAGGAACATGCACCAGGATAGGGGTGAGGAGGTAGGGGAAAAGGAAGGAGCGAAGAGAGTGGGGGGTAATCAATAATATATGAAATAAAAAATATGTGTTCAACCACGTGTTAAATTTTTTATATAAATTGAACGTTTGTGTTTTATTATGTTTGTTTGAGGGGTGTCACATATAAAAATCAATAAAAAAAAAAATCATCGTACTAACCAACAGATGGAAAGTAGAACAAGCTATATTTCACTAAATAGATTGATCCTATAACAGTCGGATAAAATGGGGTCCAAATTATACTGCCTGGAAGATAAAAACAAAAATCTTTTTTTAATTATATAATATTTTTTTTGATCACGTAGATAATTACGATTTCATTTTATTATTAGTTTTACTTAATTTTTTGTTTTTTTTTTTTTTACTTTTTATTTTAATAATTTTACTTTTTATTTTTTTAATGAAATATATCTTTAAAATTATTATTTTAATAAATTTAATTTCAATTTAAATTTCTCCTCTTTTTTTTTTTTTTATTTTTCTTAGTTTCTTGTAATCAATCATAATATTTAAATTATATATGTATACAATGACATAAATAAACAAACATAATAAAAACAAAACAAAAAACACAAAAACTTATTATTTTACTAGAAACAACGCCAAAAAAAACATAAAGAAAACAAAACCATAAAAAAAAACTCGCAAAAAAACACCAATCACAACACGAAAAAATACAAAAAACAAAAAAAAACAAAACAAAACAAAAGAAAAACAATAAAAAAAAAAAAAACAAATACAACATACAACAACGCAAAAATTATTTTTATAAAATCAACAAAACAAAACAGCATAACTTCATAAACACAAACATAATCCACAAAAAGAACAATAATAAACATCATAACCAAAACACAAAAACAAACAAACCAAAACACCAAATCCACACCAAAAGAAAAACGACACACACAAAAAAAAAAAACAAACAAAAAAAGAAACCTAAAAACAAACAATAACAAAATAAAACCAAAACAAAACCTAAAAATAAAAAAAAATAAAAAAAAAAAATAACAAAAATAAATAAAATAAACAGAAACAAAAATAAAAAAATACAAAAAAACTTAAAATATAAAAATATAAAAAAACAAAACTAATCAATACAAAAAAACAAAAACAAAAAATAAAAAAAAAAATAGAAAAAAATATTATTTTTTTATATAATTTACAAAACAAAAAAAACATACCCAAATCACCAAACCACAACAAAAACAAAACGTAGCAAATAATCACAAACAAACCTAACACTAACACAAAATTTTAAATTATAACTCCCAAACAATAACATAATCAAACACAAAAACAAAAACACAACAAGCAAAAAAAAAATAATTTAAAATACAATCAAAATAAAAAAAAAAAAAAAATATACAAAATTATCTAAAATAAAAAACACACATTAACCAATAAAACAAAAATCTACAAAAAAAAAAAAACCTACATATTAAAATTTATAATCAACCTAAAGCAAACAAAAAAAATTTGTTTTTTTTTCCTTTTTGCGTGGTTT
>NC_061840.1:20555528-20558028 GCF_019202785.1 Penaeus chinensis
CCACCCCTGGTACACAACTTTATTCTGGAACCTTAACCACCCTACAGCCTTGTAAGGTCTACCCTTTAAGGTGGGAGAGGGTGTGATGAAAGATTAGAAGAACAGAAGAAGGAGGAAGCAGGAAGGTAAGAAGTACAAAGAGGAGAAAGGAGTTGAAAGGGAGTTGGTGGAGATAGTAGAAAAGGAGAAGAGAAAATAGGAGAAGAAGGATTAAAGAAAATAATAGCTCTCCTCTAAAAACTTACAAAAAACTTAATCTGAAAAAATAAAATAGCTCCATCATAAACTGCATAGATTAACAGAGAAGACCTCCAACGTGCACTCGCACCATTTCTCTTATGTACACTTAAACATGCACAAAAACTTGTTTTTATGCAATGTTTGTTCAATATTGTTTTTCCCACCCCACCCTCTCACTAAAACTCCACTATGACAACCGAACGAATTCATATATAATAATCACCTTAAAATACTTGAACAATATATCAACTGCGGATTTGGCATCGAATTTCACATCGATCTTCACGAATATTCGCACAAGACTCCCACGATTTTATTTCATTATATATTTCATTATTTATTGATTCATTTATTTATCATTATATTTTCTCTTTTTGTTAGAGCCGATCAAAGAAAAAAAAAAAAAAATTCCCCCGCGCTAAAATTTGAATACCTGAATTAGCCTGACGCAAAGCAGCGTTGCCACCTTGCGTTCCGTAAAAGACCCAGATACCCCTTTCTGGCGCAATTTCCAATCGTCCAGAAACCCGCCCGGCGTGCTTCGCCCGCAGAAATGTTACGAAGAAAAGAAAAAAAAAAAAAAGTATGTTCGATAGAGAAAAGAGAATAAAAAGAAAAAAATGAGAGAATAATATTTTGGGCTGATTGTACAAGGAAGAAAAATTATTACCAGGAAATAAAGCTTTATTTGTATATTATTTTTCATTAACACAATACATACCATGTACGTATTCCTTACAATATACATACATACAAATAGACATAAAACACACATACACACAAACACACAAACATCACACACACACAACATAGATATAAATAATATAATAATTAATATATATATATTATGTATATATATATAATATTAATATACAAACATACATACTTTCAACACAAACAATTTTTAAACAATACACACGCAAACGCCCCTTTAATATGATAGGGATTAAACGGGGGTTTTGTATGTGTTGGTGTGTGTTGCATTTTTTACAGAGGGGTATCCGAGCGCGCACACACACGCGCACACCGCATGTCTACCTTAAACCCCTCCCCGACCCTCTTTCCCCCAAGCCGGAACCCGCTTTTGGGGGGGGGAAAAGGGAAAGGGGGGGGTTGGGGGGGGAAGGGGCTTAAATTTATATAAAACCCCTTTTGGAACCGCGCACCTTCACCCCCCCTCTCCCAAACCCCCCCCCCCACCTTAAAACCCCCACCCCCCCAACCCCCCCCCCCCCCCTTCCCCCCTTTCCCCCCCTCCCTCTTCCCTTCCCATCCTCCATCCTCCCCTCCCCAACCCCCCCTTACCCTTGAACCTTACCCGTGGCTTCTGCGGCCAGCATTCCGAGGACGAGCGAATCGGGAGTAGCAGTGATGGTGATGATGATGATGTTGATGGTAATGGTGATGATGATAGCGATGGTGATGATGGTGATGATGGTGATGGTGATGGTGGTGGTGGTGGTGGTGGTGGTGGTGGTGGTGGTGGTGGTGGTGGTGATGATGGTGATGATGATGATAATATTGACGATAATAAACAAAAAGATGAGAATGATAAGGATTATGATAATGATAATGATAATAATTATAATCATAATAAGAATGACAATATTAATAACAATAGCAATAATAATAATAATAATAATAATAATAATAATAATAATAATAGCAATAATAATAATAATATTAGCAACAAAAATAATAAAAATAATAACAGTAAAATCAACAAAGACAACCGAAAAAAATAGATCAAGTATAAAAACAGGAATTCTATCTTAATTAAATTTTGTTTTGTGGGATTTGAACGTAATTTTAAGGTTACCTAAAAAATATGGAAATCGCTCTATGACTAAACAAACTGTAGACACATTGCAAGGAAAAAGGGAGGAGGAAATAGGGAGAAAAGAAGAAGAGGAGGGGGAGGGAAGGAAGAAAAGAAAGGGAGGATGAAGAGGAAGAGGGAGAAGAGAAAGAGAAAGAGAAGGAAGAGGGAGGGAAGAAAGAGAAGAAGGAAAAGGAGGAGGAGGAGAAAGAAGAGGGAGAGGAGAAAGAAAAGAAGGAAAAGAAAGAGGAAGAAGAGAGGAATAATAAACAGAGACAAAGAAAGGAAGACGGAGACGAGAAAGAGGAAAAAGAAAAGAAGAAGAAAAGAAAAAAAATGAAAAGCAAGAGAAAAGAAGAAAACAAAGGAAAAAGAAAGAAAGAAAAAGAAATAAATGAAAACAAAAACAAAATATCAAAAGACAAAGAAACATAATCCCCC
>NC_061840.1:20573346-20603346 GCF_019202785.1 Penaeus chinensis
CGAGTGGTTGAGGCCACATGCCTGCCTCCTCTACCACGGAACAAAGGACGTGGGGAACTCTACGATGCTGCCATTGACTGGGATGAAACGTCCCGGGCTCCGCTTCCACCGACGATGCAGGCGCACTCGCTGTGCACCCGCACGAGGCTGGTGCTTCACCCGCCATTTACGCCTCGCCCACGTGATTCTAGTGCGACTTCATAAGCCGTGACCAAAGCCATACGAGCCGCCAAATACAGTGTTAAGAACTAATGTGAATATGGTTATAAAAATAACCAAAGAACGTATTTTCAACCAAGTCTCGTTACTTGAATGGCGTTGAAGTCTCCGAGAAAAAATAGAGATTTATTTATTTTCTAAGTCCAATACCGTAGAGAGTTACAGCCCGAAATGCACAATTTTCACGCAAATTGTACATTAACAGTTCTCCTATGTATTCTTTCCTTTATTATTATTTGTTTAATATTCTATCTCTTTGGCGACGCTTCCAAAGTGTCAATATAACCCCTGAAGAGAGTAATGGTTATTACATATTTTGGGTGTTTGTTTTTCTCCCCCTCTCTCTTTTCATGGTAGTTCGGGTCCTTTGGGTTGTTTGGACTACCGAACTATCGGGTTGGTCTTCCAAAGCTTTGCCTATCTTTTTCTTTTCGCGCCATGCTTATGGGGAAGACAGTTCGGTCCTGACTTCTATGCTGGACAGTGGTTCCGCTCCCGGTATTGTGCTCGCTTTGGATTTACTTCGTTTGGAATTACCTCGCTTGGGATTTACCTCGCTTCGCGCCAGGGTTGACGAATCCGTGTTTTGCAAGCTAAGTATTCTTATGGTTGTGTGTGGAAGACACCTGGTCTCTATTGGACTTTAGCGTGTCATACTGCACTACTTTTTGCAACGTGCACTCTCTTCCACGAAAATCCAAAGCAGCCCTTTGATTTCACAAAGGGTCAGAGCATACAAAGGACCACTCACATAGAAGGGACACTGCTTGAGGATCCGTACCTCCAGTGTGCCATTTCCTAATTTAAGCTGAGTTATTACTTAGTTTTTTGTTGTTGTTGTTTTTATGATTGGTTGTTTCTTTTCTTTTTCCTTTCCCCCAGCTTGAGGATCCGTACCTCCTGGGAGAAAGATCTTCCACATTCTCGCCCGTATTTTAAGGGCCGTTTTAGCTTGTCTTTGCCGTTATTTTGTTTATTTGTTTTACTTTGCCTTGGTCGATTCCTGCCTGACCTTGTGGGTGTTCAGGCAGTCTTCGTGATCTATGCTCTTGTGGTGTTTTATTTTTCGATTTGGCTTCCGACGCTAAATTGTTTCTTACACCACGTTTTCCTTTCGTTACACAAGTGTTTTTATTCAGAGTTCCTCAGCACTATTCTTTTTATGTTAATCTCCATTCTGGGTTGGGGATTAACTTGTTTAAATTAGGGTTAGTGTATTTTTTTGTGTGTGCTAGTACTTTGATTAAAAATACTTACGAGTTGGGACGCCAACTTAGGGGTAAATGTTCGTGAGTTATTTTTGTTTACATCTGGTGTTGATTTCCACGTGCATTACCCCCGCTGTGATTAAATTGGTGATGTACGCAACTATCAAAATTTCTCATGACTGAATTATTTGTAGACCTCCTTAAAGAGTGTAACCTGTCAAATAAATATCATACCGTCATAGAACTTTTACTCAGTCCCAGTCAGGAAAACAAATGACATCTGTGTTAAGTTCCGGTTTTGACTAAAGCTGAATGCTTAACGTTCTTGGACTTGGGTCTCCTAAACAGCACATTGCTGGTTACTCTATCTCGCAACCCTGAAAGGCTGTAAAAAGGCTAGACAAATCAGAGTATATTAAGCTGATATCCTAGAATAGATTATAACTTTGCTACACCTGGGTTCCCACTGCCAGCAGGTGGATGCTCATCCCGAAAGGAAGAGGAAGAATTTTATGATCTTGCATTTTTCTTCCATACACGTCCACGCAGACGCTCAGCCTACGCTATCTCCCTTTTCACATTTACACACTTACACATCCAACATTCAGCACACATTCTGTATTTTCCTTCCACCCCTTCTCATACAACATTCACACCCCCATACACAACACGCACGGTTCCCGAACCTACTAATCGGGTGGTGGCAGCGTGACGTAGGCCTGGAACCTTACATCTGTTCACTGCAGACGATTTTTTCCTGAATAATTTTATTTATATTCTCGGTCGAGCCCGAACTCAACCAGACACATAAAAATCTACTTGGTCTACGCCCCGCTACAACTGTCTTTTTGGTAGGCAGCGGTGGGATAGAACAGTATTTTTATTATAAAGTGCCTGGTCAAGCCTTTGTGCAATCCATCGCAAGCCAAGTAACAGGTTGCAGAGTAAGTGCTGGTACGCAAAATGCCTCGTACACGCAATAGCGCTTTAGGAGAACCCACTAATGAGTCCTCGGGTTCCTCTGCAAACACCCTCCTTGAGGTCCCCGACTTTTCTCGAGCAGATAACGCTCAAACCCGTGACCACTTCTCGCTCTCGATGTACGAGGAACTGGTGGATAAATTTGAGCGGCTTAATTCTCGGTTCGGTATCCTGGAAGGGCAGTACGCCAATATCGTGCGATTACTGGAGTCCAGGACATCCGAACCTCCCTCTCACGCTCGACCACCAGCTGCGGCCTCTGCATCGCAGGCGGAAGCGGGGGTGCATACGGTCACGACTGACTACTCGTCTCAGCGAGTCCCCGTCAACCCACGTCCGCTGGACCAGGGCATAACCCTACGCGACCCGATCCCGCCTTACAGGGCGGAGGTCCCAGCCAGCCAGCCTCTTCGGAGGAATCAGGAGTTGGAAACCTGGTTGCGACACGTTGAGCAGGCCCATCCTTACGGGACGGATGAGGCTCTGATCCGCGCCGCCCGTGCTAGCTGCAGGGGGACGGCGGACATCGTCATTAACTCCCCAGTTTTCGACGGGATTGGGACCTGGGACGAGTTTAAGGAGAACCTTCGGCAACGTCTCCGGGGGACGTGCTCGTCAATGGAGTACCTACGGCATTTGGGGTCGTACGTACTTGATGACACTTCCCCTAGGGACTTTAATCTCGCGGTCGAAACCATGGTTTACCAAGGTATGCGGGATTATCCTGGGGAACTCGGACCAGCTGAACCTCTGATGCGGAGAACTTTTCTCCAGGGACTCCCACCCTGGCTGCGGGAAAAGATCCTGCTGGTAGAGGATCAGCCGCTTTACCGAGTGGTCGAAGCAGCCCAAAAAGTCTGGTACCATCGCCACTATGCTGGGAGGGTAGAGAAACCCTTGGTCAGTTTTTCGAGCGAGTCAGGGCCTAAACCTCGCTCCTCTACTCCTCGGGAGGGTCGATCTCCGGCAGCTTCTCCTCCGGTGGATCCCCTGGCCGACTTACCGGTACGCACTCGAGAACCCCGACGCTGGTGTCCCCTCCATCAGGTGACTACGCATGATGCTTCCGAGTGTCGTGCGGTGCGGGAGGGTAATCAGTGCACCCGGTGTGGCCGCCGAGGGCATGTGGCTGGACGGTGCTTTTTTCGTACAGAACAGCGTAGCACACCGCCCGACAGAACACAACAACCACAACCACAACGAACCAGAGATAGTGATGATGGTGGACGCCGAAGGGAACGACAGTTCCACGGAACCGGAGCTCCCCGAGGAACAGATTCAGGCGGGACAGCCGCTGTTGAATTGTGTGGTTGCTGGGACTAAGGTCCTGGCTTTTCTTGATTCAGGAAGTGAGGCAACGGTGGTGAAGGAATCCTGTTTCAGGAGGATTTCCAACGCCCCGCTCTCACCTCACCCGCGTGGTCTCAAGGGGGCATCTGGGGCCGCGTTGGACATCAAGGGCAGGGCAACCCTTGAGTTTAATTTTTCCCGAGCCTGTAAGTGCCGGCACTCGGTGGTCGTGGTGGACGACGACACCAGGTTTCCAGCCGAGGTGCTTATAGGTGTAGATTTGCTACGAAGATTTAATTTTAAGTTGAATCTCTCCCCTGCTCCAGGGGCTAGTTTTGCCACCTTCAATGGGGCCCGACTCGGTGTTTCATTTTCGGGTGCCGGGTCCCTCGGTATCCTGACATACCACGAACCAGGGACCGTAATACGTTGCTGTAGTACGGGCGACGGGGCCCGAGAAGGTGCAGTGAGATGCGTGCGGAGAGTCACTTGTCCTCCTCGGACAGGGCGATTCGTGCGATGTTTTGTAAACGGCGGGAAGGACGGACTGGCTTGTGTTGAGAGCGACACTGCTAAGATTCTGGTACCTCGTTCGTTGGTGGACCTCTCCCTACCGGAGGTTGACGTTTGGGTCGTCAATGATCAGGGAGCTCCGATTGAGATCGAGCAAGGATTCGTCCTCGGCTATGCGGCGATCGTGGAGGAGGTTTCACCTAATCGTCTTGAATACGACGCGGAATCTAGGGACCAGGATTCCGGCGTCAACATGGAAGATGTGGGCTTATGCTTCGGGGATAGTCGGGGAGCTTTGGGCATGGCTTCCCCGACTCCTATCGATGATGGAAACGAACCGGGTGTTCTGATGGCGGGCTTTGAGGACCGGTTCGATTTCACATATGGACTTAATGACTTTGGCTACAACACGGATGGCGGCAGCTTATATGAGCCATGGGACCCTGGGTCTGACTGGGACGAGTAGAGGGCAAGCCACTCTTCCTTAGCTTCCGCTCGCCATTATCTTCCTTCTTTCAGAGCCCCAGCGGAATGCATGCTGTCCCGTGTCAATTACCAGTCTTTCCCATAACACAACCCTTTATGGCTTAAATCCTAACACGCTTGCAGCCTGTTCTCTTTCAGAGCCTCGCCTTCATCCTGGCCGTGGAATCGGGATTAGTCTTGACGGTAGCCAACCCGACAACACATTACTAATCCCGTCTTTTCCCTGCTAATCTAGCCATGTTCAGTCATCCTGTTTCTCCTACTTCTTTCTAATCTATTTTCTACTTTTCAGATCATCTCCAGATGGACGGCAGCCGGGCCTAGCAGCCAGCTTCTGTTCTGTGGAGTGATCCTACGTCTGATAGTTTACACCCGCACTTGAGCCACGCGGGATTTCTTGTATTCTCACCTCTCTGGCAGGGTCACACTGTTGTCACCAATGTCCTGGATGTCTGCAAGACCCTATGCAGATAAGATTTATTAATTTTAAGTTTGGCCAAGCTATGCTTCGTCTTTAGGACTCAGTCCCGAGAGTCCTCTTGGAGTGATTAAAAACCCCGATCGACAGTGTCCCGGAGCTGAGGTCGGTCTACGCTTTTTCCCCATGACGGGAACGTAGAGTTGGACTTTGTACAGACCTGTAGGAATCTATCTTTTCTACGGAGTATTCTTATAAATAGCACACTTTCCTATCATCCTCTTAACCTTCTTCTCTACCTTTCCTATCCTGTAGTATAGTACAACACCAGGTTTTGTTTGGCTTCATAGCGCCTTGGCGCCTTACACCTTTTAACACATGTTATTATTTGTATTTTTGCAATTTTGTTTGTGTATCTGTGCCAATAGAATTGGAGTTCCACCAACTTCATCATGTTTCCGTTCTTGTTTTGTTCTATTATTGTGTATGTTCACGTTATTAAGCTTAAGGTATTTCTTAGTTTTAAGGTCTAATCTTAGACATTGTTTTATACTATTTAATCGTCGAGGTTCCTCTACTAGCTTCTCAGAGCAATGACATTCCAGAGCTGTTTCAGGACCGAACCCATGACTTCATGTCATTGCCTCCATGGAGATCTCTCTGTTTGGGTAAGCTCTAATGATCCCTTTAACAGGTCGCCTGAGAAAGCTGTAACTGTACATATGGAGATATTACATCTCCCTCGACACCCACTAATTAATCTTAAGCCAGATCCTCCACTGGATCCTCTCGGCGCTGTACATAAGGTCGTGTGTCACTTATGCACTTAGTAATGTAGTGTGTTAGAACACACCGGGCCCAAAGAATAAAACCAGTATGTCTAATACACTCTTGTCTCCGCAGAGACGACGCTTCGAGGGCTTCCAAGGGGTTCCGCCCCCTTCGGGTCTAAGGCGATTCGTTCGCCAGCTCTCTTACTCAGGTGATGGTGCCAAGTTGATAACGGCTCCAGCTGATCTTCCGCACTGGCGTGCGGGCGCATCCCCATGATGCACCCGCCTTCCGACGTTCCGCACTGGCGTGCGGGCGCATCCCCATGATGCACCCGCCTTCCGACGTTCCGCACTGGCGTGCGGGCGCATCCCCATGATGCACCCGCCTTCCGATGTTCCGCGCTGGCGTGCGGGCGCATCCCCATGATGCACCCGCCTTCCGATGTTCCGCACTGGCGTGCGGGCGCATCCCCATGATGCACCCGCCTTCCGATGTTCCGCACTGGCGTGCGGGCGCATCCCCATGATGCACCCGCCCTCCGATGTTCCGCACTGGCGTGCGGGCGCATCCTCCTGATGCACCCGCCTTCCGATGTTCCGCACTGGCGTGCGGGCGCATCCTCCCGATGCACCCGCCTTCCGATGTTCCGCACTGGCGTGCGGGCGCATCCCCATGATGCACCCGCCTTCCGAGATTCCGCACTGGCGTGCGGGCGCGTCCCCGTGATGCACCCGCTGTCTGACGTTCTGCACTGGTGTGCGGGTGTACTTTGTACGACCGCCTTTCCGATGTCCCCGCTCCACATGCGCACCCGCCTTAGGATAGATCCTGCCGAGATGATGGAGCCTGAGATGTTCGCCGACGTGATGGTCTTTGCCCTCTGCACTGCTTCAGAGCCGACTTTCGCTCTGTCCATAACTGCGTCAGAGCCGACTGTTGCTCTGGTTCCTGAGACCTTCCGGGCACCTTTGCTTCTGTCTCTCGATCGTACCTCACGAGAGATGGAACGAGTACCTCGCAGACACACCTGTTATTTAAGGAGTCTCTCCTGCGATACTCGTCTTTCCCGTCCCCTTCTTAGGCGACGCACTGCCCGGGGGAGGTGTTGTAGTGTACGGCTGCGCACTCGCCGACTCTAAGGTCGATCTCGCCTGGACAGACATCGTCCTCGGGCGCCGAGTGGTTGAGGCCACATGCCTGCCTCCTCTACCACGGAACAAAGGACGTGGGGAACTCTACGATGCTGCCATTGACTGGGATGAAACGTCCCGGGCTCCGCTTCCACCGACGATGCAGGCGCACTCGCTGTGCACCCGCACGAGGCTGGTGCTTCACCCGCCATTTACGCCTCGCCCACGTGATTCTAGTGCGACTTCATAAGCCGTGACCAAAGCCATACGAGCCGCCAAATACAGTGTTAAGAACTAATGTGAATATGGTTATAAAAATAACCAAAGAACGTATTTTCAACCAAGTCTCGTTACTTGAATGGCGTTGAAGTCTCCGAGAAAAAATAGAGATTTATTTATTTTCTAAGTCCAATACCGTAGAGAGTTACAGCCCGAAATGCACAATTTTCACGCAAATTGTACATTAACAGTTCTCCTATGTATTCTTTCCTTTATTATTATTTGTTTAATATTCTATCTCTTTGGCGACGCTTCCAAAGTGTCAATATAACCCCTGAAGAGAGTAATGGTTATTACATATTTTGGGTGTTTGTTTTTCTCCCCCTCTCTCTTTTCATGGTAGTTCGGGTCCTTTGGGTTGTTTGGACTACCGAACTATCGGGTTGGTCTTCCAAAGCTTTGCCTATCTTTTTCTTTTCGCGCCATGCTTATGGGGAAGACAGTTCGGTCCTGACTTCTATGCTGGACAGTGGTTCCGCTCCCGGTATTGTGCTCGCTTTGGATTTACTTCGTTTGGAATTACCTCGCTTGGGATTTACCTCGCTTCGCGCCAGGGTTGACGAATCCGTGTTTTGCAAGCTAAGTATTCTTATGGTTGTGTGTGGAAGACACCTGGTCTCTATTGGACTTTAGCGTGTCATACTGCACTACTTTTTGCAACGTGCACTCTCTTCCACGAAAATCCAAAGCAGCCCTTTGATTTCACAAAGGGTCAGAGCATACAAAGGACCACTCACATAGAAGGGACACTGCTTGAGGATCCGTACCTCCAGTGTGCCATTTCCTAATTTAAGCTGAGTTATTACTTAGTTTTTTGTTGTTGTTGTTTTTATGATTGGTTGTTTCTTTTCTTTTTCCTTTCCCCCAGCTTGAGGATCCGTACCTCCTGGGAGAAAGATCTTCCACATTCTCGCCCGTATTTTAAGGGCCGTTTTAGCTTGTCTTTGCCGTTATTTTGTTTATTTGTTTTACTTTGCCTTGGTCGATTCCTGCCTGACCTTGTGGGTGTTCAGGCAGTCTTCGTGATCTATGCTCTTGTGGTGTTTTATTTTTCGATTTGGCTTCCGACGCTAAATTGTTTCTTACACCACGTTTTCCTTTCGTTACACAAGTGTTTTTATTCAGAGTTCCTCAGCACTATTCTTTTTATGTTAATCTCCATTCTGGGTTGGGGATTAACTTGTTTAAATTAGGGTTAGTGTATTTTTTTGTGTGTGCTAGTACTTTGATTAAAAATACTTACGAGTTGGGACGCCAACTTAGGGGTAAATGTTCGTGAGTTATTTTTGTTTACATCTGGTGTTGATTTCCACGTGCATCACCCCCGCTGTGATTAAATTGGTGATGTACGCAACTATCAAAATTTCTCATGACTGAATTATTTGTAGACCTCCTTAAAGAGTGTAACCTGTCAAATAAATATCATACCGTCATAGAACTTTTACTCAGTCCCAGTCAGGAAAACAAATGACATCTGTGTTAAGTTCCGGTTTTGACTAAAGCTGAATGCTTAACGTTCTTGGACTTGGGTCTCCTAAACAGCACATTGCTGGTTACTCTATCTCGCAACCCTGAAAGGCTGTAAAAAGGCTAGACAAATCAGAGTATATTAAGCTGATATCCTAGAATAGATTATAACTTTGCTACACCTGGGTTCCCACTGCCAGCAGGTGGATGCTCATCCCGAAAGGAAGAGGAAGAATTTTATGATCTTGCATTTTTCTTCCATACACGTCCACGCAGACGCTCAGCCTACGCTATCTCCCTTTTCACATTTACACACTTACACATCCAACATTCAGCACACATTCTGTATTTTCCTTCCACCCCTTCTCATACAACATTCACACCCCCATACACAACACGCACGGTTCCCGAACCTACTAATCGGGTGGTGGCAGCGTGACGTAGGCCTGGAACCTTACATCTGTTCACTGCAGACGATTTTTTCCTGAATAATTTTATTTATATTCTCGGTCGAGCCCGAACTCAACCAGACACATAAAAATCTACTTGGTCTACGCCCCGCTACAATTATTATCATTATTTTCATTATTATCCTCATTATCATTAATGTTGTCATTGTTATAATTATTATTTTTATCATCATCATTATCATTATTATTATTGTTATTATAATTATCATAATTGCTATTATCATTTATGTTATTAATTATCATTATGATTTTGATTATCAACATTGTTCTTGTTCTAGTTTGTTCTATTTTTGTTATTATCATTATGATTATCATTATCATTATTGTCATTGTTATTACCATTATTGTTACCATGATTGTTATTATTAGCATGATTATGCTTTCACTATCGGCATAATCATAATCACCATCATCATTATTATTGATATTATTTTTATGATGATTATTACAAGTGTCGTTATTATCATCTTGCTTCCCTTACAGCTCTTGCTTCCCTAACAGCTCTTGCTTCCCTAACAGCTCTTGCTTCCCTAACAGCTCTTGCTTCCCTAACAGCTCTTGCTTCCCTAACAGCTCTTGCTTCCCTAACAGCTCTTGCTTCCCTAACAGCTCTTGCTTCCCTAACAGCTCTTGCTTCCCTAACAGCTCTTGCTTCCCTAACAGCTCTTGCTTCCCTAACAGCTCTTGCTTCCCTAACAGCTCTTGCTTCCCTAACAGCTCTTGCTTCCCTAACAGCTCTTGCTTCCCTAACAGCTCTTGCTTCCCTAACAGCTCTTGCTTCCCTAACAGCTCTTGCTTCCCTAACAGCTCTTGCTTCCCTAACAGCTCTTGCTTCCCTAACAGCTCTTGCTTCCCTAACAGCTCTTGCTTCCCTAACAGCTCTTGCTTCCCTAACAGCTCTTGCTTCCCTAACAGCTCTTGCTTCCCTAACAGCTCTTGCTTCCCTAACAGCTCTTGCTTCCCTAACAGCTCTTGCTTCCCTAACAGCTCTTGCTTCCCTAACAGCTCTTGCTTCCCTAACAGCTCTTGCTTCCCTAACAGCTCTTGCTTCCCTAACAGCTCTTGCTTCCCTAACAGCTCTTGCTTCCCTAACAGCTCTTGCTTCCCTAACAGCTCTTGCTTCCCTAACAGCTCTTGCTTCCCTAACAGCTCTTGCTTCCCTAACAGCTCTTGCTTCCCTAACAGCTCTTGCTTCCCTAACAGCTCTTGCTTCCCTAACAGCTCTTGCTTCCCTAACAGCTCTTGCTTCCCTAACAGCTCTTGCTTCCCTAACAGCTCTTGCTTCCCTAACAGCTCTTGCTTCCCTAACAGCTCTTGCTTCCCTAACAGCTCTTGCTTCCCTTACAGCTCTTGCTTCCCTAACAGCTCTTGCTTCCCTAACAGCTCTTGCTTCCCTAATAGATCTTGCTTCCCTAACAGCTCTTGCTTCCCTAACAGCTCTTGCTTCCCTAACAGCTCTTGCTTCCCTAACAGCTCTTGCTTCCCTAATAGCTCTTGCTTTCCCTAACAGCTCTTGCTTCCCTAACAGCTCTTGCTTCCCTAACAGCTCTTGCTTCCCTAACAGCTCTTGCTTCCCTTACAGCTCTTGCTTCCCTAACAGCTCTTGCTTCCCTAACAGCTCTTGCTTCCCTAACAGCTCTTGCTTCCCTAATAGATCTTGCTTTCCTAACAGCTCTTGCTTCCCTAACAGCTCTTGCTTCCCTAACAGCTCTTGCTTCCCTTACAGCTCTTGCTTCCCTAACAGCTCTTGCTTCCCTAACAGCTCTTGCTTCCCTAACAGCTCTTGCTTCCCTAATAGATCTTGCTTCCCTAACAGCTCTTGCTTCCCTAACAGCTCTTGCTTCCCTAACAGCTCTTGCTTCCCTAACAGCTCTTGCTTCCCTAATAGATCTTGCTTCCCTAACAGCTCTTGCTTCCCTAACAGCTCTTGCTTCCCTAACAGCTCTTGCTTCCCTAACAGCTCTTGCTTCCCTAATAGATCTTGCTTTCCTAACAGCTCTTGCTTCCCTAACAGCTCTTGCTTCCCTAACAGCTCTTGCTTCCCTAACAGCTCTTGCTTCCCTAACAGCTCTTGCTTCCCTAACAGCTCTTGCTTCCCTAACAGCTCTTGCTTCCCTAACAGCTCTTGCTTCCCTAATAGATCTTGCTTCCCTAACAGCTCTTGCTTCCCTAACAGCTCTTGCTTCCCTAACAGCTCTTGCTTCCCTAACAGCTCTTGCTTCCCTAACAGCTCTTGCTTCCCTAACAGCTCTTGCTTCCCTAACAGCTCTTGCTTCCCTAACAGCTCTTGCTTCCCTAATAGCTCTTGCTTCCCTAACAGCTCTTGCTTCCCTAACAGCTCTTGCTTCCCTAACAGCTCTTGCTTCCCTAACAGCTCTTGCTTCCCTAACAGTCTTGCTTCCCTAACAGCTCTTGCTTCCCTAACAGCTCTTGCTTCCCTAACAGCTCTTGCTTCCCTAACAGCTCTTGCTTCCCTAACAGTTCTTGCTTCCCTAACAGCTCTTGCTTCCCTAACAGCTCTTGCTTCCCTAACAGCTCTTGCTTCCCTAACAGCTCTTGCTTCCCTAATAGATCTTGCTTCCCTAACAGCTCTTGCTTCCCTAACAGCTCTTGCTTCCCTAATAGATCTTGCTTCCCTAACAGCTCTTGCTTCCCTAATAGATCTTGCTTTCCTAACAGCTCTTGCTTCCCTAACAGCTCTTGCTTCCCTAACAGCTCTTGCTTCCCTAACAGCTCTTGCTTCCCTTACAGCTCTTGCTTCCCTAACAGCTCTTGCTTCCCTAACAGCTCTTGCTTCCCTAACAGCTCTTGCTTCCCTAATAGATCTTGCTTCCCTAACAGTTCTTGCTTCCCTAACAGCTCTTGCTTCCCTAACAGTTCTTGCTTCCCTAACAGCTCTTGCTTCCCTAACAGCTCTTGCTTCCCTAACAGCTCTTGCTTCCCTAACAGCTCTTGCTTCCCTAACAGCTCTTGCTTCCCTAATAGCTCTTGCTTCCCTAACAGCTCTTGCTTCCCTAACAGCTCTTGCTTCCCTAACAGCTCTTGCTTCCCTAATAGATCTTGCTTCCCTAACAGCTCTTGCTTCCCTAACAGCTCTTGCTTCCCTAATAGATCTTGCTTCCCTAACAGCTCTTGCTTCCCTAATAGATCTTGCTTCCCTAACAGCTCTTGTTTCCCTAACAGCTCTTGCTTCCCTAACAGCTCTTGCTTCCCTAACAGCTCTTGCTTCCCTAACAGCTCTTGCTTCCCTAACAGCTCTTGCTTCCCTAATAGATCTTGCTTCCCTAACAGCTCTTGCTTCCCTAACAGCTCTTGCTTCCCTAATAGATCTTGCTTCCCTAACAGCTCTTGCTTCCCTAATAGATCTTGC
Source organism: Penaeus chinensis (assembly GCF_019202785.1). Classification (NCBI taxonomy): domain Eukaryota; kingdom Metazoa; phylum Arthropoda; class Malacostraca; order Decapoda; family Penaeidae; genus Penaeus; species Penaeus chinensis. Next base: position 20,585,952 of record NC_061840.1, read on the forward strand.
TTCCCTAACAGCTCTTGCTTCCCTAACAGCTCTTGCTTCCCTAACAGCTCTTGCTTCCCTAACAGCTCTTGCTTCCCTAATAGATCTTGCTTCCCTAACAGCTCTTGCTTCCCTAATAGATCTTGCTTTCCTAACAGCTCTTGCTTCCCTAACAGCTCTTGCTTCCCTAACAGCTCTTGCTTCCCTAACAGCTCTTGCTTCCCTTACAGCTCTTGCTTCCCTAACAGCTCTTGCTTCCCTAACAGCTCTTGCTTCCCCAACAGTTCTTGCTTCCCTAACAGCTCTTGCTTCCCTAATAGATCTTGCTTCCCTAACAGCTCTTGCTTCCCTAACAGCTCTTGCTTCCCTAATAGATCTTGCTTCCCTAACAGTTCTTGCTTCCCTTACAGCTCTTGCTTTCCTTACAGCTCTTGCTTCCCTAACAGCTCTTGCTTCCCTAACAGTTCTTGCTTCCCTAACAGCTCTTGCTTCCCTAACAGCTCTTGCTTCCCTAACAGCTCTTGCTTCCCTAACAGCTCTTGCTTCCCTAACAGCTCTTGCTTCCCTAACAGCTCTTGCTTCCCTAACAGCTCTTGCTTCCCTTACAGCTCTTGCTTCCCTAACAGCTCTTGCTTCCCTAACAGCTCTTGCTTCCCTAACAGCTCTTGCTTCCCTAATAGATCTTGCTTCCCTAACAGCTCTTGCTTCCCTAACAGCTCTTGCTTCCCTAACAGCTCTTGCTTCCATTACAGCTCTTGCTTCCCTAATAGTTCTTGCTTCCCTTACAGCTCTTGCTTCCCTAACAGCTCTTGCTTCCCTAACAGCTCTTGCTTCCCTAACAGCTCTTGCTTCCCTAATAGATCTTGCTTCCCTAACAGCTCTTGCTTCCCTAACAGCTCTTGCTTCCCTAACAGCTCTTGCTTCCCTAACAGCTCTTGCTTCCCTAACAGCTCTTGCTTCCCTAATAGATCTTGCTTCCCTAACAGCTCTTGCTTCCCTAACAGCTCTTGCTTCCCTAACAGCTCTTGCTTCCCTAACAGCTCTTAATTCACTGACAATTCTTACTTATCCACCTGCTCTTATTTCACTAACGGCTCTCAACTCACTGACAATTCTTATTTGATCACTAGCTCTTGCCTCACGGATTTTTTTTTTTTTTTCTTTCCCTCAAAAAGTATATCTAGACTAAACTTTGACTGGACTACGACTTGACACGGATTGAAATTTTTACCCGAAATACAAGAGAGTGAAGAAAATCCAGACAAGGGTGGCGAGGCACTTTGCGGCAGAGTGGGCCAGACGTCGAGGCCAGATCTGAAGGTGAGGAAGATTTTGATTATCATGAATGAAGATTTTGGATCATGCAAGAACATTTATCATGAATTAAGACTTTTTATCATGAATGAAGATTTTGGATCATGCAAGAAAATGTATCATGAATTAAGACTTTTTATCATGAATGAAGATTTTGTATCATGCAAGAACATTTATCATGAATTAAGACTTTTTATCGTGAATGAAGATTTTTTTTTATAACGAATTAAGATATGAATGAAGAATGAAGATAAAAAAAAAAAAAAAATATTGAAGATTATGGAGGTTTCCAAAAATTAGGAAGATTTTTGAAGATTATGAAAGCCTCTAAAAATAATGAGGATTTCTAAATAATTATTAAGGTTTGTGAAGACGATGAAGATTGAGAATAATTCTGAACATTTCTGATAACTATGGAGATTAGGAAAGATAACGAATATTATGATAAAATTTGTGAATTTTGTGAATATTATGAAGGTTTTTGAAGATTGTGAATATTATGAAGATTTCTGATGCCTCATGAAGCCTTGTGAAGATAACCTAAGATCGTGAAGATTATACAGATTCTGAAGATTAGTTGTATTAGGAATCTTTCATAGGATTATAATTGAAGATTTATTTGAAGGTCCAAAGACTAGATGTTATGGTGAGGATAATAGTTATTATATTAACAATAATAGTAATAATAATAAGGATTATGATAGTGATGGTACTAATGACAATATCGAGACAATAATGACGGTTATGATAAAGATGACAATAGTAATTGTAAATGCCGATCATAATAACTACGATGATAATGATAAAGCTAATAATAATGATAATAAAAATAATTTTGATGATGATGATATTGATAATGATGATGGTGATAATACAATTAGAAATGACAATGACAATGGTGATAAGGATAATGGTAATTGTTATCCTTATTACTATTATTACTATTATTATTATCATCATTATTATCATTGTTATCACTATTGTTAGACTTATCATCTTTATTTTGTTACCATCATCATCATCATCATCATCATTATTTACCCATTGCCGCTGGTGAAAATGAATAAAAAATTGGGAAAATACTGTGCTTCTTTTTTATATTTTTTGTGAAATGTCTCTGCACATAGATGGCTCTGCTAGTGCTTAGCCACAAAGGAGTCAACTAGTCGATCTTGAGACCTTACCTGATTTCACCTTTCCTTGAATTGGCGGGAAAATGTTTTTTTTTTTTACTAGTGCTATGAATACCGATGGCATTATTTTTATCATAAACATTATAATTACTATAATGTTATAAACATTAGTAACAGCAAAATAAGATAACGGAAAATATTTACGTAAATCAAAGAAAAGGGTGAACGGGCGAGACAGGCGGTACTCGCAATTGGTTCACTGGCGACAAGTGGAGCCATCTATGTGTTAAAACCAATGAACAAACATGGACGTACGTGACATGCCCGTCGCGAATGGGTTAATATTATAATAATTTTCACCATTATCACAGAGAAATTAGAAGAAAGAGAAGAAGGAAAAGAAGAAGAAGAAGAAGGATGAGGATGAGAAGATAAAAGAAGATGAAGAAAATAGAGGAAGAAGAAGAAAAAAAAGAAAAAGAAAAAAGCAGGAGATGAAGGAAAAAAGAAGAAGAGGTAGAAGGAGAAAGAAGATGAAAAAAAAAAAAAAAAAAAATCCCTAGTTCTACTCAGCTTACCTTGTGGAGAGAAACAGGACGTGGCAAATACGTGTTGTAGATCACCATATTTACGACGGAATTTGAGGAGACGAAAAAGTGCACATACACGCAAGCACATACACATACAACATATACAGGATATGACTGTGTGTGTGTGCTTGGTTGTTGTTGTCAGTTAAGTGCGTTTTGCGTGCGTGTGCTTGCGTCTGCCAATATGTTATATTTTTGTTTGTATGTGTGTATAGTTCCGTGCGTGTATTTCTCTGTTTGTATGAGTACGTGTGTGTATGTGCAAATATAAACGTATATATTTTCGCCACGTATAAACGTTTGTGTGTGTGTACGTATGTGCCTTGCGTGTGCACAGGTCACACGAATCCTAGGGAATGCGTGGTCTGGGGCAAGATGAGGAGGAAAATCCGCGTGAGATATTTTTAGCATCATCAGGGGATTTTGAGGGAACTGGTCTGGGAGCGTTCTCTCTCTATATATCTATCTATCCGTCCGGCTATATATATATATATATATATATATATATATATATATATATATATATGTGTGTGTGTGTGTGTGTGTGTGTGTGTGTGTGTGTGTGTGTGCGTATATATATACATATATATATATATATATATATATATATATATATATACACACACACATGTATATTATATGATATATATATATATATATCTATATATATATACACACACATGTATATTATATGATATATATATACACACATATATTCAATCTCTTTCTTTCTCTATCTATCTATCTCTCTCTCTCTCCCGCCCCCTCTCTCTCTCTTTATATATATATATATGCACACGCGACGTGTGTATGTGTGTATCTATCTATCTATCTATATATATGTTTGTGTATATATATACATACACATATATATATATATATATATATATATGGATACATATATATACATATTTATATACATGTACACATACATATGTATACATATATATACATATATATATAAATATATACATATATATGTGTATATATATATAGTGGGAGGGGAGGGGGGAAGAGACCGAGAAACACACACAGGCAGAAAGACAATCGGACCGAAGAAAAAAAAAGTTATACTGATAATAAATTTATCCTTAAAGAAATGAGAAAAGATTATAATAAAGAGGAACTGGCAACCCAGGCTAAGCATCTCGACACGCAGACGGCCGGCGCGGCGCGCGGTCCTCGCCTGTCTTGCTCTCTGCCATGTGCCGGGGAAATGGGGCGGCTACTGCAGTATTTTTCATTCTGTATTTATCTATTTATAATTCTATTATATATACATATGAGTGTGTGTGTGCACACACACACACACACTCATATGTGTATATATATACATATATACACATACATATGTATAAATATAAATATGTAAATATGTACATATATACATACATATGCATATATTTATATCCACACACACATACACACGCACGCAGCACGCACGCACGCACGCACACACACACGCACACACACAATATATATATATATATACATATACATAGAAATGTATGTAAATGTATGTATATATACACACATACATATATATACATATACATAGATATGTATGTAAATGTATGTATATATATGTATATATGTAAATATGTATGTATATGTGTGTGCCGTGTGCCATGTGTCGGGGAAATGGGGTGGCTACAGCAATATTTTTCATATGTATACTTTGTATAGGCCCGGGCAGCTGGTTGACCTGACCTTGCGCCTCGGAGGAAACACCCGGCGCCCTGGTCAAAAGAGGGCGTGCCCCACGAACCCACCAGTACTTAAGGCTCAGGATAACCCGGGTCAGAGGGAGGGCTCTCAGGACCACTAGGTCCCAAGGTTTTTGTGTGGGTTTCCTCTTAGAGAGATCATTTGACACCCCACGCCAAGACGACCTTGGCCTTGTGTGTATAACTTTGGGTGTTATCACGCTTACCTCACGTTGGAGCTAGTGTTTTAATTGTAGGTCAGAGTGCTTACAATTAAAACACGAAGCACTGTGGCAATTGACAGTTTTACTGCGAGGTGCCGGCCGAACATATAAGGGTTCACGCCCGTTCGGCAGGGTTCAACCCCGACCGGCCCTAACACACAAAGACTGTTAATTGCTCAGTGTGCCTCCCTTTTTTGAAACCACTTTCCGCCGTTCCACGTTCCTGTCATATTAGCTTTGCTAGCCTTCCCCCAATTTCCCATCACCATCACCCTTACGCTATGCGATCATGGGTCACATGATCAAATTAACATACTCTGGGGAGCCCATCTCCTGTGAGGTGGCTCTCCAGAAAATCTTTGAAATCACAGAGGTTGCCGTCACGCACTGCTTTAAAGTTCACAACGGTTTTAAAGTTGTTGTAGCCAAACCAGAACAAATGACCCCCTTCCTCTCCTCATCTGGCCAAAGAAAACTCGCTGCTAAGGGCTTTAAACCCACTCCTTCCCCTGAAACCAAGGCAAAATGCACGGTCGTGGCAAAAAAGATCGACAAAACAATCCCGCCACGATCGTGTGAGGCCATTCAGGCGGAAATTACAGCCAAAAACGATGTCACTGTAGTTGACATTTACAAACCTCCTGAATCTCGGATCGTCAAGATCCGATGCTCATCGCCTGAAGAGGCACAGAAACTCATTTCTCGTGGGATCGTGATGTTTAACACATCCGTCCCCACCTATAACATAGAACCTGAGTGCTTCATTCAGATTGATCAATGCCTGAAGTGCTACAGATACAATCACAAAAAACACACATGTACACACGAACAAAGGTGCAGTCGTTGTGGCGAAGTTGGGCACTTCTTCGCCACTTGCAACAAGCCCACCAAATGTTGCAACTGTGAGGGGCAGCACGCCGCCGTCAGCGGGTCTTGCCCTACACGGAAAGAGATACTGAAGACGAAAAGACAAGCACTTAAACAAAACACCAACCCAACATACGCCTCAACAGTTCAACAACCCCTACAGACATCTACACCCATCACCACAAGACCTCCCACGATTCCCCCGAGAACCACAATGCCTCCCCCACCTCAGTTCCCCCAAACCAACACTCTCACACCTGACATTAACACTAAAATACAAACTATACTACACGTAGCTTTGATAGCTGCCAAATACAAAGCACAAAGATTCGCAGACATTGTCCCTGTACTCCTACAAAGAAACAACCTCCCTAACATTGTGATTCCCAGGGAAATCTTTGAAGATGAAGACCTATACATAGCTGAATATCACACACAAACAAATACAAACACCGAGGATAGACCGGCGACCACCACACAACCACAGCCCTCTACCTCCCGCACACACCTACTCCCACAACCACAACCACAACGCCAACCAAAACTAAGCTCACAACCAAATACTACAAAAAACACAAACGAACACAAACGCAAACTACCATCACCACTAAACACGCACAAGAAGAAAGACAAGAAAGACCCACTGCCCCCGGCGACCACCGCACCCCCTCGTGGTCACCATGACAACACCATTCTGGGGGACTCCGATAGCGAGGATAGCCTCCAAATCGACCTCCCTGAGGTCGAAGCGGGGGCTACCTCGCTAGCTGTTCTCCCCGTTGGGGGGAACCTCGGGGGACTAGGAAACATCGGGAATTGGTCCGCCGATTCCCGAGAATTCCACGTCTCCCTCTCTCAGGAGTCCCTCCCGGACCTCGAGGGGGACGGGGCTCGGACTCGTCCGCGGCCTCGGTTCCGGGAGCAGCAAACGCCACGAAAAGTGGGTCAGCGTCAGCTTGACCTACTTTAAATGGCGTGCTGACAATTAGATGAGCTGCCTCCCACGCCAAACTGCACCTGTTCAAAGCCCTTACACACCCTCCTCTCACACACACACGCACTCAGACCCACATTACATACAAATGCACACAAGCTACAGATCAATCAGAATAAAGCACCCACATGGATCTGTACTATGGGCTGGGGACGAGTTGTGTCGTCCCCACGATCACCTCACGATCACGAGAAATGCTTCTGTGCCTCTCCCTGGCGCAGGAGGCTATGTAAACAACAACTACAAACCTCGCGTTTTGGTTGCCCGTCTGGGTAGACCATGCCTTCTTCAGGAGAAGAAGGGCGGCCCTGGCCGCGATGTCTTCTCGCCAGACCGAGGCGATGAACAGGGGCCAGTTCCTGGCTTGGCAGCATCATCTTTTCCTTTGTGTGCTTCTCATACTTCCTTCACGTCTTTCACCCATCCTCCTCCCTTGTTTCGTTCGTATTTTTAATTCTTATACTTTTATAAAACTTAAGTTAAAAAAGCTTCGGCGCTTTTTACTATAAACTCGGCACCCGCGCTCCCCACAGCTCGGCCAATCACGCTCCGGCGTGATTGTTGCCGGGTCTCGCGAGCGCGGATGTCGAGCAGCGTAAATTTGCTGCCTATCCTTTTTTAAGCTTTCAATTTTACTTGTGTTCTTGTGTTACATTTTATTAAGTTTTTTACGTTTTTTTAGTTTTTTACCATTCATGTTTTAATTCCCCTAGTTTATAAGTACTTTTTATGGTGGATGTTTTCTCCAAAACTCCCCCTTTTAATCTCCTAATTAAAATAACCCCTCTTAAGAGAGCCCTATCCCGTTTTTAACTCCCTTCCCCCCCCTCTCTCTCTCTTCCGTGCGTAACCTCAACCTCGCCCACGCCCCATCTCATCATCCTTCCATAGCGTAAGCGTCCCTCATCCTAATCCTTACCTCAATCTCACTGGTTTCGGATTTCCGACACGTGACATCTGCCGCCTGCACCCTGCCATGACCGTGGCTCCTTTGCCGTAAGGAGTGGCAACGCGCGAGTGGGGGAGGAGATGTCATGGCCAGTGTTGCTAATCCAGGCGTGGTGAGATCGCCAGAGCACGTCTCCCTGGAAGTCCTGCCGCCGACAGAGAGAAATCTCTGCTCGACGCGGGCGTGGGAGATAGCCTCTGATTAGCGATCTCACTCGTATTTCACCCTCGCAGTCTCCCGGTTAGCCGAGGGCGCCACCGTTGCCATGGGCGAGAAGTCCGTGCACGGTGGGGCCCCGATGGCGCCTGGCAGGCCGCCCTCTCCGCTCCCAACCTCCCGTTAGCCGAGTGCGCGCCGCAGCCCGGGCATGTGGACTCGCCGACCCATGAGTTCGCTCATGCCAGGCGAATCCCGCCATGTCAGGGCCACGCGCGCACAGATGGCGCGGGGCCTCCCTCTCCAGCCTTTATCCTCCTTTCTACCTCCCGGTCAGCTATGCCCCCCAACTTTTACCCCGCATGTTGGGTTAAGCCCCGACTCTTTTTTCTCTTACTAAATCATCTTTTCGATCCCCCCCTTTATCCTTCCCCTCTCCCGCCTTCTTTCCCCCCCGGTAACGGGTCTTTTCTTTTAACTTTGTTGTTGTTGTTCCGGGTCAGAGGAGGGCTCTCAGGACCACTAGGTCCCAAGGTTTTTGTGTGGGTTTCCTCTTAGAGAGATCATTTGACACCCCACGCAAAGACGACCTTGGCCTTGTGTGTATAACTTTGGGTGTTATCACGCTTACCTCACGTTGGAGCTAGTGTTTTAATTGTAGGTCAGAGTGCTTACAATTAAAACACGAAGCACTGTGGCAATTGACAGTTTTACTGCGAGGTGCCGGCCGAACATATAAGGGTTCACGCCCGTTCGGCAGGGTTCAACCCCGACCGGCCCTAACACACAAAGACTGTTAATTGCTCAGTGTGCCTCCCTTTTTTTAAACCACTTTCCGCCGTTCCACGTTCCTGTCATATTAGCTTTGCTAGCCTTCCCCCAATTTCCCATCACCATCACCCTTACGCTATGCGATCATGGGTCACATGATCAAATTAACATACTCTGGGGAGCCCATCTCCTGTGAGGTGGCTCTCCAGAAAATCTTTGAAATCACAGAGGTTGCCGTCACGCACTGCTTTAAAGTTCACAACGGTTTTAAAGTTGTTGTAGCCAAACCAGAACAAATGACCCCCTTCCTCTCCTCATCTGGCCAAAGAAAACTCGCTGCTAAGGGCTTTAAACCCACTCCTTCCCCTGAAACCAAGGCAAAATGCACGGTCGTGGCAAAAAAGATCGACAAAACAATCCCGCCACGATCGTGTGAGGCCATTCAGGCGGAAATTACAGCCAAAAACGATGTCACTGTAGTTGACATTTACAAACCTCCTGAATCTCGGATCGTCAAGATCCGATGCTCATCGCCTGAAGAGGCACAGAAACTCATTTCTCGTGGGATCGTGATGTTTAACACATCCGTCCCCACCTATAACATAGAGCCTGAGTGCTTCATTCAGATTGATCAATGCCTGAAGTGCTACAGATACAATCACAAAAAACACACATGTACACACGAACAAAGGTGCAGTCGTTGTGGCGAAGTTGGGCACTTCTTCGCCACTTGCAACAAGCCCACCAAATGTTGCAACTGTGAGGGGCAGCACGCCGCCGTCAGCGGGTCTTGCCCTACACGGAAAGAGATACTGAAGACGAAAAGACAAGCACTTAAACAAAACACCAACCCAACATACGCCTCAACAGTTCAACAACCCCTACAGACATCTACACCCATCACCACAAGACCTCCCACGATTCCCCCGAGAACCACAATGCCTCCCCCACCTCAGTTCCCCCAAACCAACACTCTCACACCTGACATTAACACTAAAATACAAACTATACTACACGTAGCTTTGATAGCTGCCAAATACAAAGCACAAAGATTCGCAGACATTGTCCCTGTACTCCTACAAAGAAACAACCTCCCTAACATTGTGATTCCCAGGGAAATCTTTGAAGATGAAGACCTATACATAGCTGAATATCACACACAAACAAATACAAACACCGAGGATAGACCGGCGACCACCACACAACCACAGCCCTCTACCTCCCGCACACACCTACTCCCACAACCACAACCACAACGCCAACCAAAACTAAGCTCACAACCAAATACTACAAAAAACACAAACGAACACAAACGCAAACTACCATCACCACTAAACACGCACAAGAAGAAAGACAAGAAAGACCCACTGCCCCCGGCGACCACCGCACCCCCTCGTGGTCACCATGACAACACCATTCTGGGGGACTCCGATAGCGAGGATAGGCCTCCAAATCGACCTCCCTGAGGTCGAAGCGGGGGCTACCTCGCTAGCTGTTCTCCCCGTTGGGGGGAACCTCGGGGGACTAGGAAACATCGGGAATTGGTCCGCCGATTCCCGAGAATTCCACGTCTCCCTCTCCCAGGAGTCCCTCCCGGACCTCGAGGGGGACGGGGCTCGGACTCGTCCGCGGCCTCGGTTCCGGGAGCAGCAAACGCCACGAAAAGTGGGTCAGCGTCAGCTTGACCTACTTTAAATGGCTTGCTGACAATTAGATGAGCTGCCTCCCACGCCAAACTGCACCTGTTCAAAGCCCTTACACACCCTCCTCTCACACACACACGCACTCAGACCCACATTACATACAAATGCACACAAGCTACAGATCAATCAGAATAAAGCACCCACATGGATCTGTACTATGGGCTGGGGACGAGTTGTGTCGTCCTCACGATCACCTCACGATCACGAGAAATGCTTCTGTGCCTCTCCCTGGCGCAGGAGGCTATGTAAACAACAACTACAAACCTCGCGTTTTGGTTGCCCGTCTGGATAGCCCATGCCTTCTTCAGGAGAAGAAGGGCGGCCCTGGCCGCGATGTCTTCTCGCCAGACCGAGGCGATGAACAGGGGCCAGTTCCTGGCTTGGCAGCATCATCTTTTCCTTTGTGTGCTTCTCATATTTCCTTCACGTCTTTCACCCCTCCTCCTTCCCTTGTTAATTCGTGTTCTTTAATTTTAATACTTTTATTTAAAACTTAACATTAGTTAGCTTCGGCGCTTTTTACTATAAACTCGGCACCCGCGCTCCCCACGGCTCGGCCAATCACGCTCCGGCGCGATTGTTGCCGGGTATCGCGAGCGCGGATGTCGAGCAGCGTAAATTTGCTGCCTATCTGTTTTAAGCTTTTAATTTTACTTGTGTTCTTGTGTTACATTTTATTAAGTTTTTTACGTTTTTTAGTTTTTTTACCATTCATGTTTTAATTCCCCTAGTTTATAAGTACTTTTATGGTGGATGTTTTCTCCAAAACTCCCCCTTTTAATCTCCTAATTAAAATAACCCCTTTTAAGAGAGCCCTATCCCGTTTTTAACTCCCTCCCCCCCCCTCTCTCTCTCTTCCGTGCGTAACCTCAACCTTTGTTCCTGCCCCACCGGGCACCCATGTCTGGGGAAGGAACAAAAGCGAAAAGGCCCCCCGACCTCCTAAGAGGAAGGAAGCCGCCCCCCAGCCGACACCGGATGTCTCCAACAAAAAGGAGTTTCCGACAATGCCAAAGGTGCAGAAAAAGAAACTAAAGAAAAAAGTTTCTAAGAGCACCACAAAAACCTCCCCAACAGATGATCATCTCCTCTTTGACGAGGACGATATGACTCTCCTGTTAACTGCTGTTGTCACAGCAGTAGCAACAGCCCTGGGGAGGTCGAGTGAGGAGGCCGAGAAGGCAGTTTCGGTCGCCATGACGGCAATGACCCAGACTGTCGCAGCCCTGAAGGGAAGAAAGCTGGCTAGAGAAAAACCAGCCTCACCCTCACCCCAGGACGAGACTCCCCTCCCCACTCCAAACCAGGCCATGCCTTCACAGGCAGAGCCAAAACAGGCTGAATCTGTGCAGCCAGAGCCAGATCACGCTGACCTTGCCCAGGCAAGGCCAGCAAGGCCAGCCAAGAAAAAGCCTGAGAGAAAAGCCGAACCAACCAAAGTCAGAGCTACCAAAGGCTCTCCACCCCCCAGTGGACCCAAGGATAGCCTGACAACAGACGAGGAGCCCTCAACCAGCGAGGACCTCGCAATGGAGTTGTCAGACTCCGACGATGTCTCTGATGTAACTATCACTGAGTAACATCATGACACACCATCTAAGCATCCTACAGTGGAACATCAATAGCTTCTCTGCAAAGAACGCTTTTCTCCAAGCAGTAGTGCGATCAAGGAACATTGACATTGTCATGCTCCAGGAGACATTAACAGTGGACACTGTTCGCTTCTCAGGGTACCATGCCTTCACACTGCCACAAACACCTGGCAAGAGAGGCTTGATCACCCTTGTGAGAGCAACAATCCCCTGCTCCGCAATAGCCGATGCATCGCACTGTGGAGACGATGTTGAATCCCTTGCCGTCGAGGTTCACCTGGCCGGGGGGCCCCTCAAACTGTACAATGTGTACAGCCGGCCACGCTGTAAAAGCTTAGACATCAGCCAGGTCTGTGCTTCTGCTGCACACGACCGAGTGATCATAGGGGGAGACTTCAATGCACACCACCCCATCCTGGCTCCCTGCCGGGCACCGGATGCGGCCGGCTATCACATAGCTGACGTGCTAGAGACATTCCCTGAGATCGCTCTCCTCAACACCCAAGAGCCAACGCATGTCAGAGGAGGGGTCCTAGACCTCACCCTGGCCACTGCGACTCTGGTGGGGAGGATTGGCTGGTGTGTCGATGAGACCGTCACAAGTGACCATTACGGCACTATAACTACCCTCATGGATGCTGGCCCAGCCGAAATCCTAAGACCAAATCCAAGATGGAAAACAGACAAGGCCAACTGGCAGGCGTTTCAAAACGCCTTGGCCCTCTGTCTGAGATGCAACAATCCCCCACAAAGCGAAAATGTGGAAGTGCTCGAAGCCAGCCTGCTAAACGCCATTAATGAAGCAGCCTCACAGACCATACCCAAAACTCGGCCTGGGTCCAGAAGTCACAAAGACGCCTGGTACTTCAATGACGAGATCAGGGAGGTCAACCACAGGGTGAACATGTGCCGAAAACTATTCCGAAGGCAAAGAACCCCTGACAACCTATCCCTCCTAAGGGAAGCTGTCACGGATGCCAAGGAAACTGCCAACAGAGTCAGGCAGGAAAAGTGGCTGGAATGGTGTGAGTCCTTCGACCACCAAACCACCCTTTCAGAGCTGTGGCAACGGGTCAAGCGAGCTACCAGCCGCTCAGCCCCGAGGTGCACCCATCACGACCCCCAAGCAGAGGCTAACAGACTGGCGCACGAGTTCTCTGCGAGAACGAGCAGCAACAGTCTGCCAGCCGAGCTGAGGGCAAGACAAGAGCGTCTACAGCCAGACAGACACGCTCAGATCAGAGAAAGGGCAGCCGAACCCGATAACTCAGACGTTATCTTTTCTCTGAGGGAACTAAGGAAAGCCTATAAAACCAGTTCCAACACAGCCCCGGGCTCTGATGGGATCTCGTACCCCATTATCTCCCACCTAGGACTAGCAGGTGAGCGTGCACTCTTGCAACTCATCAACAAGTCCTGGGAAACTTCCACTCTACCCCAGAGTTGGAAGAGGGCTACCATAGTTCCCGTCCCAAAACCAAAGGAGCCGGGGAAGTACCGCCCCATCTCTCTGCTCAGCTGCCTGGCCAAGACGGCTGAGAGGATGGTACTAAACCGGCTTCAATGGAAAACGGGACCCCCGCACGAACACCTTCACGGGTTCACAAGGGGCATGGGCACAGCACACAGCTTAGCCACGCTCTTAAGCACAATCAGCAAGGGCCCAGCTGTGGTGGTATTCCTTGACCTGGAGAAGGCTTTTGAACTGGCAAGTCCGCTTGCCATTCAGGAAAGCCTGATCCAGAAGGGAATCAGAGGAAAGCTCTTGGCTTGGATAGGTGACTACTTCAGGAACAGGACTGCCAATGTCAAATTCCAGGGTCACCTATCGCAGCACATGCCGCTCGAAAATGGAACGCCACAGGGTGGGGTTCTCAGTCCAGCCCTATTCAACACTTTAATGTCCTGCATCCTCAACATAAACCTCCCAGTGGGGTGCCAGATCATCTCGTATGCAGACGATCTCGCTATCACCTCCACTGGACCACGCAGCCAGAATAAAGCCCAGCGTTGTCTGGACCTCGTGTCAGAGGAGTGTTGTAGGACGGGACTAAAGATCTCTGCTGCCAAATCCAAAGCCATGGCTTTGAGACAGAGAGTTCGAGGCACAAGACTGAAAATCCAGGGAGTGGAATTAGAATGGGTCAAGGACTACCTATACCTTGGGGTAAGGATAGACCGGACCCTCTCCTTCCATAAGGAGGTCCAGTACCTGGTTGACCGAACCAAAGCAAGACTGTCTGTCATGAGAGCAATGACTGGGAGACGCACAGGGGCCAGACACAAAGTACTAAGATCATTCTATGTACATGCTGTCCGGCCCATTGTGGACTATGCCTCAGTCGCTCTAATTGCTGCAAAGAAAAAGCACACAGACAAATTAGAAACAGTCCAAAATGAAGCTGCCAGGATCATTCTGGGTGCCCCGAGGTGGACGAAGGTCCTCAACCTCCTGATGGAGGCAAACCTTCTCCCCCTGGACTCACGAATCGATCTAACGGCAACACAATTTCTGTCAAAGGTCATCCAGGCTCCCAGGAACACAAGCCTAAGACAAAAATTAGTCAGATGCCTCGAACAAGACAACGAGCTCGTTGCAAACAACTCCTGGCTGTCTCATACAGCCAGGGTGTTGATACGCCATCAGCTCAAAGAACAGCTTCTTGCTAAGGGCATGGACTCCCCCCACCCCGACTTTGCCGAAGCCCCGCCGTGGGCACTGAGCCTGATAGAGTTCAACATAATGAACCTGTCAATGAAAAAGAGCCTATACCCCATGCCTAGCCTAAAGGCAGAAGCCCACAGGGTCATTGCAGCCATCACTCCTCCGGGTAGTAGAACATACTACACGGATGGATCGGTCGATCCCTTGAGCCACACTGCAGGCGCCGGCTTTGCAGCTAGGGATGCCACGCGATCCATGAGGGTAACAGACAACGCCTCCTCGCTACAGGCAGAGGCAGTTGCAATCATGGGAGCCCTAGGCCACGCGTCCCTAAGGGAAGGACACGTGGTCATACACACAGACTCCAGGGCAGCCATTGACTGTCTTCAGCACAGCTCACCCACAGACAACATCTACCTACTGACCACGATTCTCACAATGGCACAGAGAATTCTTGCTCAGGGTAGAAGAATTATCATCAATTGGGTCCCAAGCCACATCGGCATCAGAGGGAACGAGCTTGCTGACAGACTAGCCGCCGCTGGCAGGGGTATGCCCCCAAATCCCATGACGATAAAACCGAGCCGAAAATTACTTATGGAGAAGTGTGCCTTGGTCGGTCGTACCTTCCTACGGCAGCTCCACAGAGAGGAAACGAGAACCTCCCCCTCGGCCAGCTGGTACTCAGACGCCACAGGCTCTGAACCACTGGCACTCTCTGAAGTAAGCAACAGAGGTACCGAAGTCATTCTTCACAGAATGCGCCTAGGTTACCACTGTGCATGGCAGATTATCCCAACAATCGAACGCGATGAATGGTGCTGCAAGCACTGCGGCGAGCCGAACGCCACACTAGTCCACTACCTAGAAAATTGTAACCATACACAATTCCTGAGACATGGACCGCCCACAACAGCCGCCGTGCTGGTAAAGAGGCTATGCGAAATGCTTACACCATGGCGGCAGGAGCGCTTGCTGGCAATCCCGCCGCCACGGTAAGCACCGAGTGTCAGACAACTCAATGAGACAGCCGTAAAAAAGCTGACACAGGCCGGGCCATATCTAGAAGGCCCGGGCGAAGCTAGAACTTCGCAAACCAAACCCCCCCCCCCCCCTCAACCTCGCCCACGCCCCATCTCATCATCCTTCCATAGCGTAAGCGTCCCTCATCCTAATCCTTACCTCAATCTCACTGGTTTCGGATTTCCGACACGTGACATCTGCCGCCTGCACCCTGCCATGACCGTGGCTCCTTTGCCGTAAGGAGAGCAACGCGCGAGTGGGGGAGGAGATGTCATGGCCAGTGTTGCTAATCCAGGCGTGGTGAGATCGCCAGAGCACGTCTCCCTGGAAGTCCTGCCGCCGACAGGGAGAAATCTCTGCTCGACGCGGGCGTGGGAGATAGCCTCTGATTAGCGATCTCACTCGTATTTCACCCTCGCAGTCTCCCGGTTAGCCGAGGGCGCCACCGTTGCCATGGGCGAGAAGTCCGTGCACGGTGGGGCCCCGATGGCGCCTGGCAGGCCGCCCTCTCCGCTCCCAACCTCCCGTTAGCCGAGTGCGCGCCGCAGCCCGGGCATGTGGACTCGCCGACCCATGAGTTCGCTCATGCCAGGCGAATCCCGCCATGCCAGGGCCACGCGCGCACAGATGGCGCGGGGCCTCCCTCTCCAGCCTTTATCCTCCTTTCTACCTCCCGGTCAGCTATGCCCCCCAACTTTTACCCCGCATGTTGGGTTAAGCCCCGACTCTTTTTTCTCTTACTAAATCATCTTTTCGATCCCCCCCTTTATCCTTCCCCTCTCCCGCCTTCTTTCCCCCCCCCCGGTAACGGGTCTTTTCTTTTAACTTTTGCTTTGCTTTGCGGGTCAGAGGAGGGCTCTCAGGACCACTAGGTCCCAAGGTTTTTGTGTGGGTTTCCTCTTAGAGAGATCGTTTGACACCCCACGCAAAGACGACCTTGGCCTTGTGTGTATAACTTTGGGTGTTATCACGCTTACCTCACGTTGGAGCTAGTGTTTTAATTGTAGGTCAGAGTGCTTACAATTAAAACACGAAGCACTGTGGCAATTGACAGTTTTACTGCGAGGTGCCGGCCGAACATATAAGGGTTCACGCCCGTTCGGCAGGGTTCAACCCCGACCGGCCCTAACACACAAAGACTGTTAATTGCTCAGTGTGCCTCCCTTTTTTTAAACCACTTTCCGCCGTTCCACGTTCCTGTCATATTAGCTTTGCTAGCCTTCCCCCAATTTCCCATCACCATCACCCTTACGCTATGCGATCATGGGTCACATGATCAAATTAACATAATCTGGGGAGCCCATCTCCTGTGAGGTGGCTCTCCAGAAAATCTTTGAAATCACAGAGGTTGCCGTCACGCACTGCTTTAAAGTTCACAACGGTTTTAAAGTTGTTGTAGCCAAACCAGAACAAATGACCCCCTTCCTCTCCTCATCTGGCCAAAGAAAACTCGCTGCTAAGGGCTTTAAACCCACTCCTTCCCCTGAAACCAAGGCAAAATGCACGGTCGTGGCAAAAAAGATCGACAAAACAATCCCGCCACGATCGTGTGAGGCCATTCAGGCGGAAATTACAGCCAAAAACGATGTCACTGTAGTTGACATTTACAAACCTCCTGAATCTCGGATCGTCAAGATCCGATGCTCATCGCCTGAAGAGGCACAGAAACTCATTTCTCGTGGGATCGTGATGTTTAACACATCCGTTCCCACCTATAACATAGAGCCTG
>NC_061840.1:20613346-20618346 GCF_019202785.1 Penaeus chinensis
ATGTATGTATATATATATATATATATATATATATATATATATATATATATATTTACATACTCACACCCATATACATAATATATATATATATATGTATATATATATATATATATATATATATATATTTACATACTCACACCCATATTTATATATATATATATATATATATATATATATATATATATATATACATATATACATATTTAAAGAATCATACACATATACATATACATATATACATACTGATGTGTCTGTGTGTGTATATATATATATATATATATATATATATATATATATATATATATATATATATATATAAGGAGCAGGAGAGGAAGAGAAGAAAAAGAGAGATGAAAGATAGCAGTTCATGATACCAGTACGAGGTCCTCGCTCCCTCGCCCACCGCCGCCGGCCATGGGAGGGTTATTGTTGTCTTGACCCCGGGGAATACAGCGCCTGAGGGCAACCACGCACGCACGCACGCCCGCACACACACACACACACACACACACACACACACACACACACACACACACACACACACATATATATGTATTATATATATATATATACATATACAAATGCATATGTATGTATATGTATGTATATATATATATATATATATATATATATATATATATTTACATACTCACACCCATATACATAATATATATATATATATATGTATATATATATATATATATATATTTACATACTCACACCCATATTTATATATATATATATATATATATACATATATACATATTTAAAGAATCATACACATATACATATACATATATACATACTGATGTGTCTGTGTGTGTGTATATATATATATATATATATATATATATATATATATATATATATATATATAAGGAGCAGGAGAGGAAGAGAAGAAAAAGAGAGATGAAAGATAGCAGTTCATGATACCAGTACGAGGTCCTCGCTCCCTCGCCCACCGCCGCCGGCCATGGGAGGGTTATTGTTGTCTTGACCCCGGGGAATACAGCGCCTGAGGGCAACCACGCACGCACGCACGCCCGCACACACACACACACACACACACACACACACACACACACACACACACACACACACACGCGCACGCACGCAAGAAGAATAAGGACCAGAGGAAACAGGGAACAATAATATAAATAACAATAAAAAGAGGAAGACGGAAAAGAAAACACGTACCTTGGGGCGCCAGATCATAGCCGACAATCACCGCGACGATCCCTGCGCTGTACAAGGGCTTCACAGGATACGCCGACAGGTCCTTGTTCAGCTCCTGCCAGTAGCCGCCGTGGACGTACACCATTACGGGGCTGTCTGGCGATTTGGGGAAAGAGTGGAATCATAAATCGAGTGTATGGTGTGACTATAGTTCATTGATTAAGTGTCATTTATCAAAGTCGACATTACTTGGTCTTTTTTCTTATTCTAATGACTTTTCTTTTTATTGTCATTGCTGGAATTATTATTATTATTACCATAATTTTTATTATTATTGTTATTATTATTATTATCATCATTATTTATCATTTTATTATTATTGTTATTATTATTATTATCATCATTATTTATCATTTTATTATTAATATTGTTATTATTATTACTGTTATCATTATCATTATTACTATTATTATTATTATCATTACTATTATCATTATTATTATCATTATTATGATCATCATTATAAATATTATTATTATTACTATTATCATTATCATCATCATCATCATTATTACTATTATCATTATCATTAATATCAATATTATTATTATTATTACTAATATTACTATTATTATCATATTCTGTTTTAAAATCATAACATTTTCACGAATGGTAAACTTAAAAACTTGAATCAAGGACAGAACCGTTTACGAATAAAGCCTAATTTTACTATTTCGTTATCCTCTATCTGCTATACCCCCCCCCCCCCTTTTAACTGCTTCTCCCATTTCCCTTCTTTTCATTATCCTTTCCTCCTTTCCCTTCCATTCCCTTTCTCCCTGCCCTCTCTCGTTTCCCTTCCTCCTGCCCTCCTATTTTCCCTCTCCCTACCCTCTTCCATCGTTTTTTTCCCTTCCTCTTCTCCTTCTCCTTCCTCCCTTCCACTTCCATTTTTCTTCTCCTTCTCCTTCCTCCCTTCCATTTCCATTTTTCTTTTCCTTCCCCCTTTCGTATTTTCATCCCCCCCCCCTTCCCATCTTCCCTATCCTTTCCAGCTTTCTCTTTCCCCTCCCTTCCTCCTCCCCCTCCTCCTCCCCTTTTTCTCTCCCTTCCTTCCCTCCCCCCCCCCTCTCATCTTCCTCAACTTCCTCCCTTCCCTCCCCCCTCCTCTCCCTCCCCCTCCCCCTCCCCCTTTTCTCTCCCTTCCTTCCCTCCCCTCCCTCATCTTCCTCCCCCCTCACCGCCAGGCAGGTCCTCCCCGTAGACATCAAGCTTGGCCCTCGGAGCGCTGCCGTAGGGGACGTCGAGGCGCGGGGGGCGCGGCAGGTCAGCGCGGGCGGCCTTCGAGAGAAGGGCGGCCTCCCTGACGTGGGCGCCGATGATCTCGTCGGCGGCGTACCTCCTGGACCAGCGGGAGGGCGAGTACTGCGCCTCCAACTCCTGTGGGAGGGGGGGGGGGGGGGGTGAGAGGGGTGTGTATATATATAAATAAATATATATATATATATATGTACATTTATATGTATAAATTTATATGTATGCAGACATACATATATACATATATATGTATATATAGACATACATATATGTATATATACATATAAATATATTGTATACAGACATATATATGTATATATACATGCATACATATATACTAATAAATATATATACACATTTATATATATGTATATATATCAGTATATATGTATGTATCCACATATACACACATATATGCATATACATATACATACATACAAACATACACACACACACACATTTATATGTATATATATGCATATACATGTGAATATGTATATTTATAATATATAAACATACATACATACAAATATATACATATATATGTATGTATGTATATGTACATATATATTATGAATATACAAATTCACATACATATATAAATATATATATATACAAACATATATATATATGTATATATATATATATATATATATATATATATATACACACACACACACATATATGCATTTGCGAATATGTACATTTAAAATATATATACATATATACATATACATAAATATATATATATACATATATATTTGTGCGTTTGTGTATATATACATATACATATAAATGTATATATATACATATATATATATACATATACATATATATGTGTATATATACATATATATGTATATATATGCGGATATGTACATTTATAATATATATACATATATACATACAAACATATATGTATATTTGTGCGTTTGTGTGTGTACATATATACATATACATTTATAGGTGTACATATATACATATTGGAAATGACGCCTAACACCTAAAAAGCAGAATCTGAGCTAAACATGACGTAGAACACATCATTCTATGAAAATTTTCTTCAACATCATTTTCTTCGCAAATGGATAACAACATAGTAAAGAAGGTGTAAAATCCAGGGAACGCAGCTGCCTTCAGCGTCGCGACAAAATCACAGAAAAAAACGTTGAAAGCGACGGAAAATCGGACGGATTTGTAGCGCATGACGTAAGCGAGGGCATGAGCTTGGAACGCGACGTGCCCAGAGGACCCAGTCAGATATGAAACACAGATCATCACCTGACAATGGAAGCTGGGCAAAGAGGGCGCTAGACATTGAAATCATTTCCACCATGGCTCGGCAGTGTGTCGGGTGTGATATTTTTTCGATTTCAGGCAAAATATTATCGAAATAACGACGTGAGTTTATTAAACCCGCGAAATCACGGTGTACTGCGTGTGGAAGTACCCTGCCCGAACTGTAAGACACCGTGTCACTACAGAAAAGACGAATCCATCACCAGTTCCTCGTCGAGGCCGCGAAACCCTGTGGTACAAAAGCCCAAGTTGTTGCTTAAGGTAAAGTGTGGGTAAAACTGCTACTATGTCTGGGCTCTCTCCTGCCGGAACATATGAGGTGAAGATTTTGTAGACCAGGCGGGGGGAGAGGGGGAGGCGAGTGGATATGTTGTACTCTCATGTGTATTAACGATGTTTCTCGAACCCCTCCCTCCCCCCCGAAAAAAAAAGAAAAAAAAATCCCTGATATTTACCCCCCTATCGGGACCGATATCGTAGCTGTGCTTCGTTTGCGAAGGAGATTAGTGCTAGATTCGTTCGAAACACGATGAAAACTAAATAAAAACAAATATTTTGTTAATCGGAAAATCGGTGTTTGGCGTCATCTCCAAATTTACCAATATGTATACATATACAAATATATACGTTTACATATATATTATATATATTAGTCCTTCCGATGCCCTTACATCCCATTCTTTCTAGAATTAAAGGCTGTCATAGAAAACGGAATTTAGAATTTTACTTTGATGGGTAACTATATTAAAATTAAATAATTTGCGTCAATGAAATGAAAATGAAATTCCGGCTTACCTTCTTGTCCATATTTGTCCAATCCTCTTTCTGGGGTTCATGTGATGCAGAAGCCATGCTTAATATCCTCTCTAGAAAATCATTTTCCTTCATGTTAAACCAAAATCAATGAGACATAAATCCAAACAGCGGAAACTAGCAATTTGTTTTAGATTTATGAAGCATGATGTAAATAGCAAAGAGTGAAACATTTAGCAGAATGAAAACCATACAATTTAAGTATAAATCTCAATAAATCAGAAAATCAACCAAGCCATCTAATTATTCTAATGAGCTCAAAGTTATCACAACAAAACAAACTATTCCCTTCCCACTACGAGCCAAGAACATTACTTACTTAAAACATTCCATTCCTAACGACGAATTGAGGTCATTATTGGCTTTAAAACACTTTATATCTGATAGTACAGAGG
>NC_061840.1:20620846-20623346 GCF_019202785.1 Penaeus chinensis
ATTAATAATTAACAATAACAATATAATAAAACATATTATTATATTGTTATTGTTATTATCATTATTATTAATATTATTACTTTATTATTGTTGTTGTTGTTATTATCATTATCATTATTATTATTATTATTATTATATTATTATTGCTATTATTATTATCATTGCTATTATTATTATTATTATCATTATTATTATATTATTATTGTTATTATCATCATTGTTATTATCATTTTCATTATCATTATCATTCTCAGTATCATTATAATTTTTATCATTATTATTATTGTTATTATCGTATTATCAGTATTGTTATCATTATTGTCATCATCATTGTCATTATTATTACTATCAATAGTATTATCATTATCATTATTATTGTTATAATAATAATAGTTATTTTTATTATTAATGTTATCATTAGTATTATTACTGTTATGATATAAAGCATTTACCTATTCTTTATTCATTTATCATTATTTTCATCACTATCATCATCATCAATAGTAATATTATTATTACTATTATCAATATTGATATTATCATTACTATTATCAATATTGCTATTATTATTACTATCACCATTATTATCAGTATTATTGCTATTACTATTATGATCATCACTGATGTTATTGTTACTGTTTTATCCTTATTATATTTGTCATCATCATCCTCATGATTATCAATGTTATAATAATAATTATTAGTATTGTGATTATTGTTATGATTATTATCATTTGTGTTTCATATGAGCTACTTATTCTGACCAACAATTTATTTTGTTTCGTTACTTTGTTCATAAAGGAATGCAGGAAAGAAAGTGATTTTCAAAAGATCTCTTTGAATTTATCTATTACATCTACCTACCGCCAGAAAATATGATCCTCCAGATTAATGATACAAAGACGCGGCAGTTCAGAATGTTCATAGAAACAGCTGTGTGTACATATTACACCAAAGTGTCAGCATAGTGTGTTCTTTCTTCGTATTCCTATAGCTTTCGACGCAGCACAGTTCAGCTGACGAGGGAACTGACAGAACGAGAGAGCTTACAGACCACAGGAGTTGACAGAACGAAGGAGCTGACAGAAAGAAAGAGCTGACAGAATGAAAGAGCTGACAGACCACACGTGTTGACAGAGCGCAGGAGCTGACAGACCACAGGAGCTGACAGAACGAAAGAGCTGACAGACCACAGGTGCTGACAGAGTGCGCGAGGTGTCCCCTATTCCTAAGCGACGAAGAACTCGCACACGAAGTTCTTCTCACGGTGGCAGTACTGGTCGTTGAGGGGCGGGTAGGACGCCCTGCAACCCTGGAAGCAGAAATTGAGGCAGTTCTGATCGTGGGCGGGGTCGTTGGGCTCGCCAGCCATCCAGCCCCTCGGGTCGACGGGGCGGCCCGACAGGTAGGTCCAGTTGCCCTCCTTCTCGAGGTCAGACGCCCCCAGGTGGAACTCCTTGCCGGCCGCTGCGGAGGAGGGAGCAGGCGGGTGAGGGGGAAAACAAACTTTCGTTGGCCTCGCCGACATGGACACGAAGGTGCTACAGATGATGTACATTTCAGAATCTGTGTGCGTATGTGTGTAATATATATGCATATACATACACAAACATTGAAAGAGCAAGAAAGAACATTACACTTGGCATACTAGGCTCAGGAGAAATCAGATGGCTGGGAGCAGGATGTAGAGAAAGTCATTTAATATACTCAGGAGGGGACACAGTTCAATGGGGAGAGGGCTCTGATGTCAAAGACCGTGTCCAGTTGCATCATGGCTACTGGGCAATATCAGATAGAGTCATATTAGTTAAGTTAAGAACATTCAACATCAGCATAATGCAGATATATGCTGCTGATAGTACAGAAGAAACAGACAAACTCTTCGGAGAAATAAAAGGAGCAAAGCGAAGAGGAGGAGGGACTTAAATGCAAAGGTGGGCGAAGGAAGTTTTGAAGACATTGTTGGACAGTTAGGACTAATGTAACAAATTGAAGGAGCACAGGATGGATAGAATGGTCTGCATAAAACAACAACAACAGACAAACCATAAGGAAAATACACCTAGAAAAGCCCTAGAGATGGATTGCATAACAATCAAACAGAAGATTTATAAATGCAATCCAACATGTGAAGACATATCCAGGGGCAGATGAGGATGCCGATCATAATCCAGTAGTAGCAAGAGTGAAACTTAAAATTAAGAGCCCTAGAAAAAGAAATGGAAAGAAGAAATAAACTGAATTGAGGAATGAAGAAAAAAAATATAACACAGTGTTTACGAACAGATATGAGGCATTAAAAGAGGAAAACGAGACTGAAGAAAGGACCGCACAATGACAGTGGACAGCATTTCAAAAAAACATTGAAAAGGGAACTGGAGAAGTAATACCAACCAAAGAAAGGAAGAACCACTAGCCATGGTTGACAGGCGAAAAGGGTGGAAGGAGAACTTACAAAGATAAAGATGAGAAGTATTGGGAACCTAATGGGAAAACACAT
>NC_061840.1:20638346-20640846 GCF_019202785.1 Penaeus chinensis
AACTTTCCCTCGTCTCCTGTATTTCCTCATCTTCTTTCGAGAATCTTATAAAGAATGTTAATCTGTTCATTATGACCATCTGTGCCTTACATTCATATTTCTTTTATAAAATGATTTTGTGTTGCTTTTTAATGATACAACAGAAGAGGGTTTCTAATGGTTTATAGAGGTTAAATTCCATGATTTGGGAATTCATAACCGTGTTTTCTTTCGATACTTCTTATATCAGTATGTTTTTTTACTCTCTCTTCTATTTTCTTTCTTTTTTTTTCTTTTTATTTGTTTCCTTAATTTTTATTTTATTTTAAGTTATAAAGGAGTATAATACATTTCAATGTTTGCGAGCTTTGATAATACCATACTATTTTTTTATGGCGAAAGAAACCATAAAAATGATACACATGATTAGTTAGAATTTACCGTATATGTATAAATGCACATATGTTGAATTTGTATATATATATATATATATATATATATATATACACCAAAGAGCTTTTAACTGAAAGGTGACCAACTTCGGCCTTATTGCAAAAATCTGCCGCACTCACTTCAGCCCTCTGGTAGCTGTAAGATGACAATACTCGTGACGTCATTGTGGCGAAATGTTGCCATGACAACACGTGAACACGTAGTAAAGAATTATTCGTCTGTTAGACCATTATATAGTCTACTAGCGCTTAAAATGTATTATGAGGATAAAACTATAGTCAACTTGAATTTGTTTATGTAACTGTAAATTATATTTGTGTAGGGAATTATTTATAATGAGTAAAGTAAATAAATGTTTAATTTCAGATCTATTTACAAATGTACTTAAAAGATGATTTGAAACTGATATCAACAAACGTACAAGTTTCTTATATTTTCCATTCTTACATTACTTGAGGCAGTAAGACACTGACGTAAACTTTAACAGGCTACTTTCTATTGAATTGTCGTACCCATGTGCCCCCCAGACTTGTAAACTATATATTTATATTTTGTGAATACAGCTAATTCTGCTATTGTCCGACTTCATTGCAATTGACTTCTAATAAACAGCTAACACTTGAATGTCCTTCGCCAGTACGAGCGCTTGATTCATAAAAAAATTGGCCATAATCAAAACACTCTCAAGATTACCAATGCAATTAGCTTACTTGGAAAGTTTCAAATTCTGTTGTATCTACATCATTCTCCAATTCTCTAATGAAACTATCACATTAAGACATGCAACACTTGATGTAGTTGATGGTTGTGCACCCAAAGTCACACATATCTCCATAAATGGCACTTTCTTTAACTAAGGGCAGCTATGACAAACTCTCAAAAAGTTGAGAAATTAAGTACACTTCCACAATTTGTCACTAACTCAAGTACGGCACTTAAGGGTTATTGCGAACTGTATACGAGATCTAAAGCATAATACATTTAATGAACATACTTTTGTCTTGCTAGGTTTAAAATATGACTGTTTTACCAATATCCTGTTCATTCATCAATCACACCGTCTCAATACACACCGCATCAGTCGCTTTAAGAAAGGCTTCTTTCACCATGCATAGAAATTCCTATTCTGTTTTGATTTTGACATGTAACCTAACGCTTATTTCCATAAATAGAAGCCCTTTCGTAGCAATTGGTTTAGAATGTTCAGAAAACCCACAATTTTATACACCGATGCTGCCCCCCTTTTGATCATTAAAATATGATTTTATTGGATATTTCATCAAACAAACACACACACAATCCCTCTTGACTAGTTTTTTTTTTTTTCAGTCCCTCAAAAATGTGATGAGTTGTGAACATATTTCTAAGTGTGTTTACCGACGAATTTCTAACTTCTTGGTTTAACCGTTCTACCCTTTGCTCTTACTTCCAAACTGTCATTGTTATTCCTTGAGCGCAAATGCACCATCTCTGAAAATCAGAGTGAAATATTTGTAGCTTTCAAAAGGTGGCTATTATTGAATATTATATATAAAATATCAATATAGGCTCTTACATTTGGTACATTGATGATTTAAGCATTTACCAGACACTATTTGACACAAACAAAGAAAATGTAAACCTAGTTTACATTTTTGAATAATTATTAATCATGTTTAGTTTATATTAATATAAATTTATATTATGAAAAAAATGTCAATGCAAGTTTTTCAAATACATAAAGAGTTTCAGCCATTTACCATAGTAGAGGCAAACTAAATACACCCTTTTACTGAGCAGATGCTGGTCAAGTTTTCTTCCAACTCAGCTCAGGAGCCAAACACGTAGATATGATCTATGCACTTTGGAAACAAACATTTTGTTAACCTAACTAGTAGATATATTAGAAAGTTTTAACTACACTTTTCATAAAGTAAAGAAATGAAAATATTCACACAATTGATACCATAAAAAATAAACATATAAAAAATATTAAAGTTATAGTTAGATATCCTGATAAAGATGCTCTTATTAACAGAATCTGAGTGTCTTAAAAGTGCAACTCACGGTATGGAGGTGCTCCCAGATG
>NC_061840.1:20650846-20655846 GCF_019202785.1 Penaeus chinensis
ATATTCTGACGGCTGCCAATGGAAATACATTGTGTTTTTTGTGGATTTAGTTTCAGGCCATTCATATCGAAGTAATTTTTTGCTTCTGTTAGGGTCTGTTTAGTCTTTTCTATCAATTCATTTAGATTGTCTACAGAGGCAGCGTGAAGAAATTGAGAGTCGTCGGCGTACTGAACAAGAAGACAGTTTTTTGCATTTGATGACAAATCATTTATGAATATAGTAAATAAGATTGGGCCAAGGATTGAGCCTTGTGGAACACCGAACGAAACTGATTGCATTGATGATACTTTTTCATGGATTTTAACTGATTGAGTTCTCGCGGACAGGTAACTTTTGAACCAGAAATTATCAATTTCGTGATTTGTTAGTTTGTTTACAAGTAATTCATGGCTGACACTGTCAAAGGCCTGCGATAAATCACATAGAGTGAGCAAATTGATCTGGTTATTGTCTATATTATTATATATTTCATTTGTGACTTTTAGTAATGCCGTTTCGGTTGATAATTTATTCCTAAAACCGTGTTGTGTGTTAGATATAAAGTTATTCGCTTCTAAAAATGTTGTTAATTGGTTTGCAACTATTTTCTCGAGAACTTTAGATATTACTGGTAGTATAGTGATGGGTCGATAATTATTGATTTCGTCTCTGTCACCGGATTTGAAAATCGGAGTTATGATGCCATGTTTCCAAAGTGATGGATAAACACCGGTGACTATAGATGTATTAATAATTACTGTCAGATAGTATGCAATTGCTGGTAAACTATCGTGTATGAAACGATGTGCAATTCCATCTGCTCCCACTGAATTTGTCATTTTTTAAGTGGTTTATTGTTAGGATAATTGTTTCTACTTCTACTGGTTGCGGTCTGAAGAAGTTTGTTGTAGTGTTCGTTTCGTTTATGTTGTGTTGATATGTGGGGGCGATTGTCTGTTCAAAAGTGCGTCTACCTACTTCTGCAAAGAAGTTATTCAAGTATTCTGTATTATTTATGGAATTTTGGGAGGTGTCTGTATTTTGTTTCTTGTTAGGCACTAATGTATTTACTAGTTTCCACGTTTCGGCAGAATCGCTTCTGCATTCATTGAACTTATTTTTAAAATAATTAGTTTTCGCCCAGCGAAGGAATGTTTTCACATTTTCTTCTTTTGTTTGTATTCAGCCTGAAGGGTGGAGTCAAATCTGTTTATCTTGAGAGCTTTGTGAGTATTATTTCTATCATTTATGGCCCTCTAAATGTTGTCATTTATCCAGGGGGCGGGAGGACGCCTAACTGTTTTTGTTTTAAAAGGAGCGCAGGCATCGAGGCCGTTCTTTATCACGTTTGTAAGAATATTAAATTGTTTGTCAACGTCGTCAGTTGTTAAGATCTCTGACAGTGACGAGTCATTGGCTATAATATGTTGACAGAATAATTGAAGATCGTACTGCGTTAGGTCGCGAGAGGTTTTACTGACTGGTTTTCGTTTTGTCTTTACTATATTCAAGTTCAAGGTAATAAGCTCGTGATCAGCAATGTGGCATGGGACAGCGTCTGCGTGTAGTGTAATATCGGGTCTGTTTGTTATTATAACATCTAATATGGATGAGGTGTTTTCTGTAATCCTTGTAGGCTTCTTTATAAGTTGTTTTAATTTGTTTTTGTTAATTATCCCATTTAATTATCCCATTTGGTTTACTTAGATCGTCATTTAAATCACCTAAGATGAAAAGTGGTTTTCTCTTTGTTGACATTTCTCTGAGAATATTTTCTAGGTAGTCAAATGATTCTGTGGTGGCATGAGGGTGTCTGTAGATTGTGCCGTTACCCAGATGTCCTCTACTGCTGTATGATTTACAGTTGCAGAGGAGATCTTATTTGATTTAAGGGTATCGCTTACACCTCCACGTCCTGCATCACATCTGTAGACGTGAAAGTTTGGGATGCTGATGAAACTGCTCGATATTTCTTGGTGAAGCCAAGTTTTGCTGATACACAAAAATCAATGTTTCTCTCCTTAATTATCAATTTAATTTCTTCGAAATGACCGAGGAGGGACTGTGCATTGATGTGTTCTATAATGATGGTGGTAAGTGGTTTGACCGCAGGATTTGCAACGTCAAACATTCTACTCGCCTTTGTACTTGTTTCTATTTAGGAATACTTTTACATTATTGGGGAAGATGTCGGACTCTAAGGAAATATCTGGTTTTATATCTTTGCCCCTTATGGTGACTGTGAAGCTAGAGTAGTAATCATGTGTCATTTTAGTTTTGAAGGCTTTGACATTGGCAATTTGGTTGAAAATATTTTCCAAGAAGTCTTCAATATCGTCTTCATCTGTGTCTGGGTGGCAACTCGTGATATAAAGGTACACTACCTGAGGACGGTCGGCACCTTGCAAGGGTTTTGGCGAGTGGCGTTCCTCCCTTGTTTTTCTTTTTTGTTTTCTAGAGTTGACTTGAACGAAACCTTCCTCATCTTGGTGGGGCTGCGGCTGCTCGTTTGTTTGTTTGTTTGTTTCCGCTCGTTCCGCGTAGTTGTTGATGATGAGCTGTGGTGTTTGTGGAGCAGGAGGGTTAGTAAGGGGGGGCAGGTACTCCAGGCACGTGGTGGTGTGTCGTGTCTTCCCACTGGCGATTTGGGGGAGATTTTTTTGCTTGTTTTTCCTTTTACTGTTTCTAACGTAGCTTCTCCTAGGTGAGACTTGTGTAGGGGCTTCGTTCCTCATACCGGTTGGGGACGAGTCAGCGTTGTTTTTGGGCAGACGCTTGCGTGGCTCCGGACGAGGGGTGGCTGGCGCGTCAGCAAGATCGTGAGTCTGCTGGGTCGGAGTGGGTAGAGAGGGAGTGTGTAGTGGGGACGGAGTGGTGGGGGAGGGTGGTGGTGGTGGGGGGGAGCTAGGAGAGGCGATGGTCGTGGGTGCTGCCGTGGTGGGCGTAGGAGTGTGTTTAATTTGTGGTGTAGAGGTAGATGTCATTCTGCCAGGGGGAGGGGATGCAAAGGGGAAGGATTGGTAGGCGGATTGATCGTGGGCAGGGGTTGGGAGATCAGATATTGCGTGATGGGAGGGGGTCGAGGATGTTGTGACGAAAGCTTCCTTTCCGCATTCCTGCGGCTGAGAAGGCATCGCATCTTGGCTAATTAGACTGTTGGTTGCAGATTGTTGTCGGAGAACATTCCGATCAGCAGATCAATCTTATTTTCAATAAGATCTTGATTGATGAGGGAGGGTTCG
Source organism: Penaeus chinensis (assembly GCF_019202785.1). Lineage (NCBI taxonomy): Eukaryota > Metazoa > Arthropoda > Malacostraca > Decapoda > Penaeidae > Penaeus > Penaeus chinensis. The sequence goes on from NC_061840.1 coordinate 20,654,071, forward strand.
TGTTGTGTTTGTGTATTTTGGTGTTTTGGTTTTTGAAAGATTTTTACAAATGGTGTAGAGATACCTGTTTTCTTAGGTGGTGGAGACCAGTAAGTGGCGGGAGTGTCTGTCGTTGTTGTAGCAAACACTATATTGTCCTTTTTTAAACACTGATCGATCATGGTATGCACTATGGAGTTTGTCATCCGTTTAATGTCTTTAGTTATATTTCTTGTCCTTCTTGAGTCTGATATATGCAGAATGATATTGTAGGCGTTTTCGATCTCATCCAGGCTATACAGTTTCCGGACTTGATCACACAGAACCATCCGAGCCCATGCTTTTATTGTTGCAATAAAGCATAGGATCGTGTTTAACACTATGGTTATGCTGCCTACCTGATAGACGGCTTTTCTGTCTGCACTGCATTCACTGTTTCCATTTATCTGGTTTGTTCCTTCATTGTTCTCAGTCTTACAACTTGTAATTACTGATCGGGCTGCTGTGGTTGTCCGGGTTGCTGAGTCGCCCTTTGCCCTGGGCGGGGGGGGGGGGGGGCAGCCTTGACCCTGGCTGCCATGGGGGTGCCATCGTCATGGGCGAGGGAGCAGCTTTGACCCGCGCTGCCAAGGGGCCCGTATCCTAGGGTGGAGGTCCCATTACCCTGGGAAGGGGGCACGTAACCCTGGGCCAAGGGTCCCCTTTCACTCTGGGGATTAGAGCTCGGGCTAGCTGTCCGAGGAAGCACCGGGGAAGCTCCCTGGCTGGCCCCCTGTGACCCGGGGAGGGTAGTCAGATTTCCCTCTGACTCTGTGGGACCATGAGATGCCATGGTTTGCTGAGCTGTTAGGCGGCGGCGGAGAGGAAGCAAAAACACGTCCGTTCACCACGGCGGCTAGACTCAGAGAGAGAGAGAGAGAGAAAGAGAGAGAGAGATAGGAGAGAGAAAGAGAGAGAGAGAGATAGGAGAGAGAAAGAGAGAGAGAGAGAGAAAGAGAGAAAAAGAGAGAGAAGGGAAAGAAAGAGAAAGAGAGAGAGAGAGAGAGGAGAGAGAAAGAGAGAGAGGAGAGAGAAAGAGAGAGAGAGAGAGCGAGATAGGAGAGAGAAATAGAGAGAGATAGGTGAGAGAAAGAGAGAGAGATAGAAGAGAGAGAGAGAGAGAGAGAGAGAGAGAGAGAGAGAGAGAGAGAGATAAATAGAGAGAGAGAGAGAGAGTGGAGAGAAAGAGAGAGAGAGAGAGAGAGAGAGAAAGAGATAGATTGATTGATAGATAGATATATAGATAGAGAGAGAGAGATAGGAGAGAGAAAGAGAGGAAGAGAGAGAGAAAGAGAGAGAGAGATGAGAGAGAGAGAGAGATGAGAGAGAAAGAGAAAGAGAGAGAGAGAAAGAGGAGAGAGAGTGAGGGAGAGAGAGAGGAGAGAGAAAAGGAGAGAGAGAGAGAGAGAGACAGAGAGAGAGAGAGAGAGACAGAGAGAGAGAGAGACAGAGAGAGAGAGAGACAGAGAGAGAGAGAGAGAGAGAGAGACACACACACAGAGAGAGAGAGAGAGAGAGAGAGAGAGAGAGAGAGAGAGGGAGAGAAGAGAGAGAAAGAGAGAGAGAGAGGAGAGACAGAGAGAGAGCAGCTCTTAAGTCAAAGAATCAAAGACACAGAATCACTGGTTTACATTTCAGGAGACTCCATGAGAAATTATTTCTTTCTCCTTTAGATAAATAATGATAATGAAAATAATGATGAGGATATAAATAATAATAAGAATAATGATAATACTAAAACTAATAATAAAAGTAGCA
>NC_061840.1:20660846-20668346 GCF_019202785.1 Penaeus chinensis
TCTGGCATGAGAAAGACACTCCTGGCATGAGAAAGGCACTCCTGGCATGAGAAAGACACTCCTGGCATGAGAAAGGCACTCCTGGCAATAGAGAAGATACTCCTGACATGAGAAAGGCACTCCTGGTATGAGAAAGACACTCATGGCATGAGAAAGGCACTCATGGCATGTGAAAGGCACTCCTGGCATGAGAAAGGCACTCCTGACATGAGAAAGACACTCCTGGCATGAGAAAAGAACTCCTGGCATGAGAAAGACACTCCTGGCATGAGAAAGACACTTCTGGCATGAGAAAGGCACTCCTGGCATGAGAAAGGCACTCCTGGCATGAGAGAGGCATTCCTGGCATGAGAGAAAGCACTCCTGGCATGAAAAAGGCACTCCTGACATGAGAGAAGATACTCCTGACATGAAAAAGGCACTCCTGGCATGAGAAAGGCACTCCTGGCATGAGAAAGGCACTCCTGGCATGAGAGAAGATACTCCTGACATGAGAGAAGATACTCCTGACATGAGAAAGGCACTCCTGGTATGAGAAAGGCACTCCTGGCATGAGAAAGGCACTCCTGGCATGAGAAAGACACTCCTGGAATGAGAAAGGCACTCCTGGCATGAGAAAGGCACTCCTGGCATGAGAAAGGCACTCCTGGCATGAGAAAGGCACTCCTGGCATGATAATAGCACTCCTGGCATGAAAAAGGCACTCCTGACATGAGAGAAGATACTCCTGACATGAGAAAGGCACTCCTAGCATGAGAAAGGCACTCCTGGCATGAGAAAGGCACTCCTGGCATGATAAAGGCACTCCTGGCATGAAAAAGACACTCCTGGCATGAGAAAGGCACTCATGGCATGAGAGAAAGCACTCCTGCCATGAAAAAGGCACTCCTGACATGAGAGAAGATACTCCTGACATGAGAAAGGCACTCCTGGCATGAGAAAGGCACTCCTGGCATGAGAAAGGCACTCCTGGCATGAGAAAGACACTCCTGGCATGAGAAAGGCACTCCTGGCATGAGAAAGGCACTCCTGGCATGAGAAAGACACTCCTGGTATGAGAAAGACACTCCTGGCATGAGAAAGACACTCCTGACATGAGGAAGGCACTCCTCCCATGATAAAAGCACTCCTGACATTAGAAAGGCACTCCTGACATGAGAAAGGCACTCCTGGCATGAGAAAGGCACTCCTGGCTTGAGAGAAAGCACTCCTGGCATGAGAAAGGCACTCCTGGCATGAGAGAAGATACTCCTGACATGAGAGAAATCACTCCTGGCATGAGAAAGGCACTCCTGGCATGAGAAAGGCACTCCTGGCATGAGAAAGACACTCCTGGCATGAGAAAGGCACTCCTGGCTTGGGAGAAGATACTCCTGACATGAGAAAGACACTCCTGGCATGAGAAAGACACTCCTGGCATAAGAGAAATCACTCCTGGCATGAGAAAGACACTCCTGGCATGAGGAAATCACTCCTGGCATGAGAAAGGCACTCTGGCATGAGAGAAAGCACTCCTGGCATGAGAAAGGCACTCCTGGCTGGGAGAAGATACTCCTGACATGAGAAAGACACTCCTGGCATGAGAAAGACACTCCTGGCATAAGAGAAATCACTCCTGGCATGAGAAAGACACTCCTGGCATGAGCAAGGCACTCCTGGCATGAAAGAAAGCACTCCTGACATGAGAGAAGATACTCCTGACATGAGAAAGGCACTCCTGGCATGAGAAAGGCACTCTTGGCATGAGAAAGGCACTCCTGGCATGAGAAAGGCACTCCTGGCATGAGAAAGACACTCCTGGCATGAGAAAGACACTCCTGGCATGAAAAAGGCACTCCTGGCTTGGGAGAAGATACTCTTGACATGAGAAAGACACTCCTGGCATGAGAAAGACACTCTTGGCATAAGAGAAATCACTCCTGGCATGAGAAAGACACTCCTGGCATAAGATAAATCACTCCTGGCATGAGAAAGACACTCCTGGCATGAGAAAGGCACTCCTGGCATGAGAGAAAGCACTCCTGGCATGAGAGAAGATACTCCTGACATGAGAAAGGCACTCCTGGCATGAGAAAGGCACTCCTGGCATGAGAAAGGCACTCCTGGCATGAGAAAGGCACTCCTGGCATGAGAAAGACACTCCTGGCATGAGAAAGGCACTCCTGGCTTGGGAGAAGATACTCCTGACATGAGAAAGGCACTCCTGGCATGAGAAAGGCACTCCTGGAATGATAAAGAACTCCTGGCATGAGAAAGACACTCCTGGCATAAGAGAAATCACTCCTGGCATGAGAAAGACACTCCTGGCATGAAAAAGACACTCCTGGCATGAGAAAGACACTCCTGGCATGAGAAAGACACTCCTGGCATGAGAAAGGCACTCCTGGCATGAGAAAGGTACCCCTGGCATGAGAAAGACACTCCTGGCATGAGGAAGGCACTCCTGGCATGAGAAAGGCACTCCTGGCATGAGAAAGGCACTCCTGGCATGAGAAACACACTCCTGGCATGAGAAAGGCACTCCTGGCATGAGAGAAGATACTCCTGACATGAGAGAAATCACTCCTGGCATGAGAAAGGCACTCCTGGCATGAGAAAGGCACTCCTGGCATGAGAAAGGCACTCCTGGCATGAGAAAGGCACTCCTGGCTTGGGAGAAGATACTCCTGGCATGAGAAAGACACTCCTGGCATGAAAAAGGCACTCCTGGCATGAGAGAAAGCACTCCTGGCATGAGAGAAGATACTCCTGACATGAGAAAGGCACTCCTGGCATGAGAAAGGCACTCCTGGCATGAGAAAGGCACTCCTGGCTTGGGAGAAGATACTCCTGACATGAGAAAGGCACTCCTGGCATGAGAAAGGCACTCCTGGCTTGGGAGAAGATACTCCTGACATGAGAAAGGCACTCCTGGCATGAGAAAGGCACTCCTGGAATGATAAAGAACTCCTGGCATGAGAAAGACACTCCTGGCATAAGAGAAATCACTCCTGGCATGAGAAAGACACTCCTGGCATGAAAAAGACACTCCTGGCATGAGAAAGACACTCCTGGCATGAGAAAGACACTCCTGGCATGAGAAAGGCACTCCTGGCATGAGAAAGGTACCCCTGGCATGAGAAAGACACTCCTGGCATGAGAAAGGCACTCCTGGCTTGGGAGAAGATACTCCTGACATGAGAAAGGCACTCCTGGCATGAGAAAGGCACTCCTGGAATGATAAAGAACTCCTGGCATGAGAAAGACACTCCTGGCATAAGAGAAATCACTCCTGGCATGAGAAAGACACTCCTGGCATGAAAAAGACACTCCTGGCATGAGAAAGACACTCCTGGCATGAGAAAGACACTCCTGGCATGAGAAAGGCACTCCTGGCATGAGAAAGGTACCCCTGGCATGAGAAAGACACTCCTGGCATGAGGAAGGCACTCCTCCCATGAGAAAGGCACTCCTGGCATGAGAAAGGCACTCCTGGCATGAGAAAGGCACTCCTGGCATGAGAGAAGATACTCCTGACATGAGAGAAATCACTCCTGGCATGAGAAAGGCACTCCTGGCATGAGAAAGGCACTCCTGGCATGAGAAAGGCACTCCTGGCATGAGAAAGGCACTCCTGGCTTGGGAGAAGATACTCCTGGCATGAGAAAGACACTCCTGGCATGAGAAAGGCACTCCTGGCATGAGAAAGGCACTCCTGGCATGAGAAAGGCACTCCTGGAATGATAAAGAACTCCTGGCATGAGAAAGACACTCCTGACATGAGAAAGACACTCCTGGCATGAGAAAGACACTCCTGGCATAAGAAAAGTACTCCTGGCATGAGAAAGACACTCTTGGCATGAGCGAAGGCAGTCCTGGCACAAAAGAAATGTTCCTCACGAATAAAACACCAACAACAATACACATATTGAGAGCTCCGCGGTGTATGATGTATTGTTAAATTTAATTCATCATTTATGGTGTCATGGGAAGCCTGGATATTTTATTGCCGTTTTTTTTTTTCTTTTTTTAATCTTCTACTTTCTCTTCTTTTTCTTTTTTCTTCTACTTTTCTCCCTCTTCGACTTTTTCTTTTTATTATCGTCCCTATCCATTCTTTCAATTTCATTTTCACTTCCATGCAATACAGACTCGTGGGCTCAAGTGAACATCATATTTTACCTTCATTGTGTACAGGACTTGTTTTTCTTCAAAATATCACACACGCACATGCATCTAATACTGACACTGTGTATATATATATATATATATATATATATATATATATATATATTTTTTTTTTTTTTTTTTTTTTTACTGAGATAAGATATGTTTACCCTGTTCAACAATATCCATAAAAAACAGCAATTGTGGTTATCTCTTGTAGTCTAACATTTTTTTTTTTTTTCGTATTTGTTATCTGTTGGTTTAATCTCACACAGTTGGACGCACGCGCACACACCTTACTGCTCTGCAACTTATGTGTTTATACACACCGCTCTTCGCAATTTCTGTAAATGGCAAAGAGACAAGTAACTCTGAAAGCTTACATTCCCAAGTATTGTTGTAAGTCGTTTTATGCCTTTTATACTGAACCCTTCCGTAACTCCCTCAAGAACTACCTTCGGAGACTAAGATGAACATGTTTGCGTCTTTCAAAACAATATTTATATTCATAAGTATATTAGTAAGCAAATTATGAGCTCTCAAAATGTAGAACTTTAGGGTATAACATACATCAAATACGCTGTGGTTGAGCGAGATTCGAAAACAATGCTTATGTTCGGGCCAAAGAATATCTGAATGGAGGTTATTGGTACGCCAGGGCTGAAGGAAATCGGGGAAATAATGGAGTTAGGGGTTAAGGGCTATCAGGGCGGGTAGTTAGGTAATTCGCTATGTCTGAAGATGATAGAAGGTGTAGATTTGTAATGGAGAAAGTGGGGTGTAGGGTGTAATGCCTAGGTATAATTTCACCAGCTAATACTGGAACATATGCACATGCATACACCTACACTAGCTATTTTCCGTTTGTATATCCATTTCTAGATACGTTAATGGTTGTTGGCTAGTTAAGATGAATTTTCGATGATAACTGTAGCATGAACTACAGTGCGTTGGGCGTCATCGTTATACTTGTATGCATCTGTGATAAAATGTAGCCTTGCAGAGAACGAGGGACTTTTTATGACGCTACCCTGTTTACAGGCAGGTGTGCTATGTGAATGTGTCTTTGTGAGTCTGTGTGTGTGAATGTGTTCATGCACGTGTCTCTATGCGTGTGTCCTCGTATGTCCACGTAACCTGTAGTTGACTGCCATGCACTGCCCTCTAATCAGCGATATATAGCTTTTGGCGATAATCTTATCTATTTGATAATGATATACTTTTTAGTGCCATCTAGCTTCACGTTTTATTGTTTTGGATATGTAATGATTTCATATCTTTGTTTATGCCTAATACTTCATCCTCTCGCGACAACTGTATTGTGGAAGAAAAATAATATTGCTGTTCATCAGCGACATATCTAAATTAATATATCACACTGCGGACAGTTCTACCTTAGATAAAATAAAGTCTACTAATGAGTTACACCGACAGCTGTGACAAAAACTATTAGCTGGACTGTCAAATCATACACCGAAATTTACCAACTTATAATATATTATCTCACGTCTCGTCTACTCTATTTCTTTTTTTTATTTTGTGTTTTTTTTCAGTTCATGGACAGTGCTATTCTTACAAACAAACCTGTCATTTGTTTCGTTTTTTTTCATACTGTTAATTTCAACAGCCACTTTCTTCAGAAACCGTTGCAAATAATAGAATTTACCTTTAAGATCTGGGTTGAATCTACGGATGGTAATCAAATTAATCAATAAACATGCCCTTTCGGCCACCCTTGATAGATAATATTCTCGATTTCCTAGATGAGGGTGGTCCAACTTTTTCGACAGCTTGGGCCACTTCTGCACTAATCGGTTACATGGAAGTCCACTAATATATATATATATATATATATATATATATGTATATGTAAAATAATAAATGAAAATATTGTGATATATTTAGGTGCTACAGAGATTCTATGCAAGGCCTGCACACAATAAAAAAAAGAATTACGTAAAGACAAGTCGGGGCCACAGACAATCACGCGGCGTCGTGGGCACGTAGTTGGACCATCCTGCCCGAGATAATACAAAGGCACGCTTTAAACAGACTTTAAGTTACATGATCTAACTTTAAGACATGCACTGTAATTCATGATATATTGATCTGTGTAAGGTTTCTGGGGAAGACGTCATTACCTTTCCGCGTTGAGTACTGCGTTTGTGTTTTTGCCATGAATCCTATTTGTGTAAAAATATGTGATCACACTATTCTTTATTGATTTTGAAAGTAGTAAGAAAGAACCAATATCCATGTTATTTATTGAGAAGTAATTGTGAAATATATTTTTTGAATAAATTTACTGGAGGAAACATCATTAGTGATCATAATGAATTGCATAGCATGGTGGAAAATATATAATATATATATACTTTTAATGTCTCTTGTGCGTATTGACAGAATTTAAATTTCCAGTATCTTTGCATTTTAAGAGAATAAGAAAATTAAAACAGGTGTGTTCCCGTTTCTTGGTAACCACAATAGAAAAATATGCCACCGTAGATTATATTCAGTTCTATAAAAAAAAAAAAAAAAATATTATGACCTCTTTTCACTTCCGCAAACTGTTGTTACATTTAGTTGAATTAGAGAAAGTCCTTTCTACTCTGTAATCATTGTGATGTATGTCTTTGTTTGTGTGTACGTGTAAGTCTGTTTAATTGCTTATTTGTATGTTTCTAAGGATGAGGTGGGGGGGGAGGGGAGGGTATAAAGAGGAGAGGGCAGGGGTTTGAAGAGGGGTGAGAGGGGGGTAGGGGTGGGGGTAGGAGAGGGATGAAAGGGGGGGAAGGGGGGCGAGGAGGGGTGAAGGGGTGGGGGTTAGGAGGGGTATGGAGAAGGGGGGGAGGGGGGTTAAGATTCGATACATGATGCTTACGAGATCCTTATAAGAGAAGCCTGGTTAATCCGCGATAGATAGATAGATAGATAGGTTGGTAGGTTGGTAGATAAAAGAGATAGAGAGAGAAAGAAGAAAAAAAGAAAAATAGGTAAATACTGAGATATAAATAGAATAAACAGATAATTGGATTAAATGATAAATAGATGGAAATAAAGATAGATAAATATAGATATTCCCCTTATTCTCCCAATCCCCATCGCCTCTTTCTCTACTCTTCCCCTTCTCCCTTTCCTCCCTAAAAATGTCGGTCTTTATCCTTAGTATTAATGGTTAATGATTATCACAACGATGAAGATGTTGGTGATGAAGATGATGATAATGATTGATGATTATTTATATTATGATGAAGTTGATGATGATAATGCTGTTGATGACAATAATGATAATACTAATACAAAAATCAATGATAATAAGATCACCATTAATAAAAAATATACCAAAAAACTAAA
>NC_061840.1:20673346-20695846 GCF_019202785.1 Penaeus chinensis
CGATTCCTTGAGAGAGTTCAAGGACGGACTCCTCAAGTTCCAGGTGAGCGAGGAGATATCAGGATCTTAAGTCAGAGGGTATCGGGGTCCTACGTCTGAGGATATCTGGGTCTTGGGATAAAGGATATTGCGGGCCTACGTTTATGGATATCAGGGTATTAGTTCAAAGGATATTGGGGTCCTTCATCTGAGGATATTAGGGTCCTATATCTAAGGATGTAGAGGTTCTACAGTTAAGGATATCAAGGACTTGCATCTAGGGATATTGGGATCCTATGTCTGAGGAGACTGGGGTTCTACGTCTAAGGATTTTGGGGTATTAGGTCTAAGGATTTCAGATTCTTATATTTAAGGCTATATAAGGATTTGGGGTCCTATGTTTGAGGAAAGTCTGTTCTTTATATTGAATCAAGGGGATAAAGAGGTTTGATGATGAGTGAATAGAGTATTGTGTTTAGCTCGGAATAGATGGAATCTCAGTCTTGATAACGAATGAATAGGGCATTAATTTTGATGGTGTACATAAAAGAAAATAACTAATGGAGAAAAACGACAGGACCTTTGATTTTGAAGATATGTGATGTAAGATTAAACGGTGATTAGAAGGAATGTTAAATTTGATCCTGAATACAAGTAAGTTTTGGTAGCTTAATTGTGGTATAAACTCTTACGATGAAACGGAGGGATAAAAATAATGAAAATAAAGGTTTATGTATAGGTAAGATTTCCATTTATATAGGATAAGCTAAAAAGAAGGAATATAAAGTTTGATAATATATGAAAAGGAGTAAAGAGATTTATGAAGAATAAAAGTTTTTTGAAGTTGAATGAATAAGCTTGCTGTTTCAGTAGGAATAAATATCAAACATAATTTGATGAGATATATATTTTATTATAATGAATTGATAGATAAAGCTGAAAAGAAAGGATTTTAGGCAAAAAGCTGAACAGAAGAAATTTAAAACAATAATGACTAGGTGAGATATAAAGTTTAATGTTGAACAGATGGAAGATTATATTTAATGCTGTTTAAAGTGGCACAAGGTTTAATGCTGAATAAAAGGGATAAAAAAGTATATATACTGAATAAAATGGTTATAATGTTTGATGATGAATAGATGGAGTATAAAGTTTTAGGCTGAATTAAAGGAGGATGTAGTTTGATGCTGAACAAAAGGAATATAATGCCAAAATGCTCAATAATGAAAAGTATGATGCGCTTATAGGCCATCACTTTGTTCCCAAATGACACCCCCCCCCCCCCCCACCCCAATTAAAAAGTATATGTACTGAATAAAATGGTTATAATAATTGATGAGTTTTACACAGGGTGCTTTTTCCCTTCCCTCAGGTCACGAAGGAGGGCGAGGAGCTCGTCCCCGCGAACACAGACATGACCAACGCGTGCAACAAGCAGGAGAAAGCAGATATTGGCCAGTTCTGCTTCAGAGCAGGTGAGTCTGGGCATAGGATTTAGTGCTCCAGTTGTACTCGAGCACGCATGCGCGCAGAAACACAAACACACACATGTACACAATGAAATCAGCAAATAAAATAGTAAAAAAGAAAAGAAAGGAAAAGGAAAAGCTCCTCTTAACCGACCATAGTCTATAAATGATCACTATCGCTGCCCCGCCCTTCGCCGCACGCCCGCAGGAGACAGGAGGATCAACGAACAGCCCTTGCTTGTACTCCTCCACGTGGTGTGGTCGCGGTACCACAACTACCTGGCGAAGGGGCTGAAGGGGCTGAATCCACACTGGGACGACGAGAAGCTGTTTCAGGAGGCGCGGCGGATCCTGTCGGCGCTGCTGCAGCATGTCACGTACAACGAATACGTGTCGGTCATTTTCGGTGAGGCGAGCCTGGGGGTTTCTTTCTCCCTTTCGGACCCTGGAATTGGTGGCGTGTTAGATTGAGCCCTCTTCATTTGTGCTTTCTCGATCTTTTTCTCTCCTTTACTATACCTCTCTTTCTCACACAAACATATACATACAAACATTCATACATACATACATATATATATATATATATATATATATATATATATATATATATATATATATATGAGTGTGTGTGTGTATGACTAATAGAGAAAGGTATAATAATGATAAGGTAAAGTTCAGAAGGGGAAGGATTTGATAAAGTAGGAAGGAGAGAGAGAAAGTAAATTCAGATGAGGAAGACCGAATAAGATCAAGATAATCCCCCTTCCCTTTATTTATTATAATTATTCCTTTTATTTTCCAAATCCCTCAAGACTCTCGAAGATGTCTAATCTCTTACCTCGGAAGCTGCCCCAAAGAAATACCCACAAGAAATACCCCCTTTCTTTCTTACAAATTCCTCAGGTAAAATACATCGAAAAAGGTTAATTTCTTAAAGAATATCATAGAAAAAGGAATGCCCCAAATGCCTCATTTTTTCTCTTTTACAAGTCTCTCAGGTAAAAACCTCTCCAGAAATTAAAATTTCATGCTTCTGAAGGTAGTCACCCAAAAAAAAAAACCTCTAAAAGTCCCCCTTTTCTCTTTTACAAATTCCATTAAACGGAATTATAAAAGAACAAAATAATAAACCCCATTTTTTCCTTCATATTTTCCTCAGGAAAAAAACTCTCCAACAAGTTCAACTTCTTGCCTCTGAAAGGAAAAGCGAGAACGAACATTTATGACGAGACTCTCAGCGCCGCCATAAGTGATGTCTTTGCCGGAGCAGCTTTCCGGTTCGGACACAGCCAGATCTCGGTGCGGTTGTGTTGTGTTATGTTATTGTGATGTGTTTGTTTTGTTGTGTTATACTTGTGTTGTGTTATGTTGTTGTGATGTGTTCTGTTTTGTTGTGTTATACTTGTGTTGTGTTATGTTGTTGTGATGTGTTCTGGTTTGTTGTGTTATGTTATACTGTGCTGTGTAATGCGGTGTAATGTTGCGTTGTGTTATGCTGTGTTAAGTTGTTATGCTGTGTTATGTTGTGTTACGCTTTTTTATGTCGTAGTATGTTGTGTTAATATTATTATTTGTATTCTGCATTATGCTGTTTATTTATTCTGTGTTTATTTTGTGTATGCTTTGTATTTTGTGTGTATATATTGTCCTTGTTTATGTGTGTGTATTGCCTAAGGAGTTATAATAACGATTATTGTGTTAAGAGTAATAATGACGATTGTGAGGATAATGCTAACAATGATAATAATAATATTGATAATAATAAAAGTAGTAATTCTGATATCAATAATATTGATATTGATAATTCTGATAATAATAATAGCAATAAGGATAATAATAGTAGTAAAGATAATAATAGTAATAATGATAATATAAATAACAATGATAATAAGGTAATAATGACAATAATAGTAACAAGGAAGACAACAATAACAACAATACTGTTACCAATAGTAGCAACAACAGTAATACCCATCTCCCCCCCCCCCCCCGCTCCCCCCTCCTCTTAGGGCAGCATGGAGCGCATGGACAAGACGGGAGACGTGACCTGCACCGAGATGTCCTCTGTGTTCATGAACCCCTTCGTCGTGTACACCAAGGGCGCCGTGACGGAGCTGATAAGGGGCGAAGTGGCTCAGAACGCGGCTGAGGTCGACCCTTTCTTCACCCCGCAGGTAAGAGGCAGAGGGAGGGAGGCAGGGAGGGAGGGAGGCAGGCAGGGAGGCAGGGAGGAGGCAGGGAGGGAGGGAGGAGGAGGGAGGGAGGGAGGGAGGGAGGCAGGGAGGGAGGGAAGGAGGGAGGGAGGAAGGGAGGGAGGGAGGGAGGGAGAGAGGGGAGGAAAGGAGCCACCACCACCCTTTCGTTCTATGTACGAGAGGGTATAGAAAACATGTGAACTAATCAAAACGTTAAAATATTTATTAAGACAAACGAGAAAACTAAAAAAACAGGTAAAACACAAATTAAACACAAGTAAAAAAAAAACACAAAAAAAACACTCACAACTAAAACGCGAAAATATAACTTAAAATCAGTAAGACAAAAACATAAAACGAACAAGTAAAACACTCAAAGAAATAATACCAATAAAATAATGAAATGAAACACGACCTTAAAAAGCTTCAGAATAACTTACCGTGTACAAAAATAATAAAAATGTTTTCCAATACCCTACTGAACATCACTCCACGACCACTTAGCTTTCAGGACAGAGAGCTCGTTACCTTTTGCGGGAGTGCGTATAACTGAGGTCGGATCTCTTTTGTCTTTAAAGAGTTATAAAAAGGATGAAATAGCTATAAAATAAATAGAATAAATAAAATGTGTATGAACCGCATTTTTAAATAGTAAATTATAGAATTAAGATAAATGTTCAAACTCCCTTCATTTATGTATTTTTGTCATGTTATTTGTTCGTATTTCATTAAGAGTATAGACAGAATAAAAATAAATAATATGAATAGGTTTTAACACACTAAAACAATAAAACAATAAAATACCAAGAATGAAGCGCGTTTTCTCTGCGCGTAGCCTCAGGGCGAGTGAGGGGCATCCTGAGAACCGCTGTAGGGCGAAGAGGGCACGCAGGAACTGTATGATAAACAAAATCCTGCGGAAGATCGAGAGTGAGTGGCGCGTGTGCATATGGCTGAAGGCGTGGTCACGACAGAGGAAGGGATGGAGGGAGGAGAGGGAGGAAAGGAGGACGAGAGAAGAAAGCGAAGGAAAAGGGTGAGAGAGAAGGGAGAGAGAGGGAGAGGGAGATGAAGGGGTGGAGAGAGAGGGAGAAGTGAAATGAAGGAGGGAGATAAGATAAAGAAGGAAGAAGGGAGGTACAGTAAATTCAGAAGAAGAGAGATTGAATAAAGTAGGAAGAAGAAAAATACACTAAAGACTTGATAAAGGAGGAAGGAGAAGAAATTCGTAAATTAGGAAGTATAAATATCTGAGAGCGTAGGAAGGAGGGAGCTATAGTAAATTCAGAGGAGAAAGATATAATAAAGAATAAATATTTAAAAAATGAGAAAGTTGTGAAACTGGAAAAGGAAGAGAAGAAAATCCTGAAAATGATAGTGATATTAATGATAACCGACTAACTAGGTACAGTCACTCACACCAAAGTTAACCGACAGATTCCTACAGCATCCAACTCTCTTTATGCTTCCTTTATCCGCCTTGTTCTACTTCTCTCTCCTTTCCTCGGTCATATATATATATATATATATATATATATATATATATATATATATATATATATATGTATAAAAGGTATGAATGAGCATGAATATCTTCACAATACAAGAGATGTATTTGACCGGTTTCGACTCCGGAACCGGTCAAATACATCTCTTGTATTGTGAAGATATTCATGCTCATTCATACCTTTTATACATTTGTCAACATGAACGCGGTTCATATATACATATATATATATATATATATATATATATATATATACATACACATACACATATATATGTATGTAAATAAATATGTAAATATATAAAAATATATCATATATAAGTGTATATATGTATATATGTATATATATACATATATATGTATATATATAATATGTACCATATATATGTACATATGCATATATATAAATACATATATATGTGTATATATATACATATATATGTATATATATGCATACATACATATATATATATATATATATATACATATATACACACACACAGTATATATAAGCATATTTATATATGTATGCATGTATGTATATATGTATGTGTAAGTGTAAGTGTGTGTATGTGTGTGTGCGTGTGCGTGAGCGTGTCTATGTGTGTAAGTGTGTATGTGCATTCATTCATGTGTGCACACCGGCCCCTTCCCCCGCCCCCTCCTCCAGGTGACGGGGAAGCTGTTCCGTGGGGACATGCCCTTCGGGATGGACCTGGCGGCCATCAACATCCAGCGCGGGCGGGACCATGGCCTGGCGCCCTACAACCGCGTGCGGATGGCCTGCGGCTTTCCTCTCATCACCAAATTCAAGCAACTCATCCGCGTGATGGACAAGGGCGCCGTGAAGAGTCTTAAGAAAGTTTACAAGTAGGTGCAGGAAATGTGTCTACTGCCGAAGTTACTTGTTCGATTGGCACCTTTCGTTCGAGTCGGTGTGAGCCCGTAATTACGTGCGTTCATAAATGTAGGCCTAGGGTTTTAGTCTATGGATCATTATTCGTTTATGAATCTTGCATGTTCAGGGTAGTACATTTCTGAGCCGGGAAGTTGCGTTGTGAAATGCTTGCAAGAAACTTTTTTGATGTCACCGTTGACTAACGCGTGCATTTTGTCGCATGTCATTAAATGTTGAAAATACCAAGGTGGTAGTTGAAATAATTTGGTATTAATATTATTGCTAATTATCTCATTATTGTTAAAATGAACATTAATCTTCATGTTTGTGATTCATTCTATGTGTGAGCTCACTCTCACTTTTATTCTCACTCACGCTCTCTCACTCATCCACATTGAACAAGACACTGAAACCTTTCAGTAATAGGGTTTGCTGTTGTCGTGGTTGTAGACCTAAAGATTTATGTCGTATCTCTTTTGCCCGCAATTTTGCCAGTCGTGACGAGTGGATAGTACATGATACACAAATTACTTTACGAACTTTCAATCTCTATGTGACAACAAATGGTTCAAGTTGATCCTTATAGATCGTTGTTATATCCCTTATCTACTCTCATATCTATCAGAGACAGCTTGTAGCTCAAGCAGGTCCTTACGGACCGCTACTATAGTATCCATCTCTTATTATCTTCGTTATCTTTGGGAAAAAACAATGAAAAAAACGAAGTATTTTTAGATATTCAAATTTATAAAAAAAAAAAACAAAAAAAAAACTGCTAGTAACACTTGACATCCCACTCTCTCTGCTGCTTTTCTTTTCTCTTACTATCTTGGCCCTTACGTGTATGATCTGGTTCAACAACTAGCCATCAGTTGGACCGAGGATATCCGACACGGCACCGAGGGAGGAACCGGATGCAAATACGGGTCGCTTAGGATGCTGTGAGAAAGACGTCTACGGAAGATCGCCGTAGGAGTTCGACAGTGCAGCCATTGAGGCACCTGAGGATGTAGTGGAATGTAAGTACCAGCGACGCCAGGATGCTGTGAAAGGACGCCGCCTGTCTGAGTGCCCGTTGATCCAGTCATACTCCAGGAGCTTGTCAGTGCAGGTATCAGCCGGTCAAAGATGCCGGAAAAGGGCGTCGCCTGCCCGGACTCCCGGAGATCAAGACGAAGACTACGAGGACGTCTGGACGAGCACTCAGCTGAGAAGGACCTGGTCAAGCTGACCTTCGAGGACATGTGGATGTCTAGGACCGGTGGATTTCAACAAGGACCAAGAAGACAAGGACGAGCAGCTACGAAGATGGATCGAGGACAGCCTGCGTAAGAACGAGATGACTAATCAGGTCCAGACAAAGATGGGTCACCCCTTAAAGTAGATCAAATGCCAGCCGTACTACCCAAGTTAAATTAGGCTCCACGTTGGTTCTGTAACCAGTGCCACGGCGGGAACCAAGATGTCAGACATGTTTGGCTCAAGTTGTACCAACCTATCATTGCTATCCACTAGTCCTTTGTATTAAAACAATCAACAGCCCTTTATAATGTGTGTGTATAAAAGAACCAAAAGTAGCAAAGCTAAGAGTTGCAAGCAATAAGCAATAAGAACACACAAACTGCACTCAACCTTCACCTTGCCTACATCACTCGATCTCCTCTCTCTCTCTATCTAGCTACCCCCCCCCCCCCCTTTCCCTCTCTCATTCCCCCTCTCGCTTTCTCTCTCGCCAGACACGTAGACGACATCGACCTGTTCGTCGGCGGGCTGGCGGAAACCCCAATTAAGGGAGGCCTCGTCGGACCGACGTTTGCCTGCGTCCTCGCCGACCAGTTCCTCAGGCTCAAGATCGGGGACAGGTACTGGTACGAGACGAATGACCCCGACACGCGGTTCGAGACAGGTGAGGTCTTCGGAGGTTAGGGGACAGTGTTCTCAAGATGTATCTGGTATATGATTATCAAAAGATATACTTTTCCCTGAAAGATCTCTGTACTAGATCTGAGTTTTATTGATTCTTGGTTGGTTATTATTGGCTTGCCTGAATGTACAATAAACCAGGAAGTGGCCAGACATTTGGATGTGTATAATATTGGTTTCAACCAAGTTACTCAGACTGTTTGTTCAAAAGCGGTCAAAAACGGGTTACACTGGTATTGCTTACTCTAGTAGTTTTTGTTAGACAGCTTAAGAACATGGTTTCACTAAATACAGAACAGTTCATTTGTACCGGATTCTAATCTTATTCTAATCTATTCTAATCAAGGATGGTTTTAGCTGACCTGCTACCAAGGCATCTGGGGCGCCATATGGGGTAATTAGTGCATATTCATTCAGAGTCATGGAGTGTGGCGGGCGAGAAAGGGCAGGGTGTGTCGTGTTTTGTCTGGATTTCAGGCTTTTTGTTCTTCTATTTAATTACCAAGGTAATTCAAGTAGTTTGCCTTGCTCCCTTGCTGTTATTAGCTGATTCATCTGTGTCTTCCTTGCTTCAACGAAATTGGGGCACAAGTCCTTGAAGATGAAGATGTTTTGTCCTGCTAGTCTACAGTGATTTTGGAACTGTGATATCCCTTGGCTTATACTTTTCCTTTTTCTCGACACAATTTGTACTTTCTATCTTGGCTGTGGTGTTGAATTTGTCAAGCAGGATTCTCTGGCTTCCTCGAGTACTCTGCTAAACCTCAACTTGTTGCGTCGACTCTGGTTGTAGAGATAGTCAGTACGCTCCTTCATTTTATTTAGTTATTTTGTAGTTTGACTTTCCTCATTTATTAAGAAAGCTAGACCTTGACGGATGTTATTGACGTTACCTTTGCCTGTTTCTTGACTTCATCAAGTTCGTGTTTTACGAGAAGGTGAGACTCTCCCGTAAGTCAGTGATGGCATCGTTCATATTTTCATCTGTTTGTCCATGATCTCCGAGAAGGACTTCACTTCGTTACGAGTCAGGGTGGTGGGAGGAGAACGCTGGTTAATCTTGGGGTGGTTTCGGGCGAGGTGGAGAGGTAAGAGAGGCGTGGCGGCGTAATGTAGTGAGCAGCCGGGTGAGGAGGTCTGGAGGTCGGGGGGTGGGGGAAGCGGAGGTTTAATCTCTTTAATTTTTTACTAAGTTCATGCAGTTTCAGGTCAAGCATTGGTACTCAAGGGGCATAAAACATAGACACCCAAAAATCAACCACCTTTCAAACATGTCCCTATTCCCTCCTCTCCTCACTGCTCTTCTATTGCCTATCTCTCACTAACTGCCTCTTGTCTTAAACCCTCTCTCCTTAACAGCGCAGCTCAAGGCAATTCGCAAAACGACCTTGGCCAGTATCATGTGCAGCGTCATTCCCGAACTGAAGGAGATACAGCTGTGGCCCTTCAGGTTGGCGTCCAGGAGAAACCCGATGGTGCCCTGCTCCTCCTTCAAGAAAATGAATCTGAAACCTTGGAAGGAATGAAAGATCTTCGTTGGAATTTACACTGCCTTTTAGACCACGAACATGCACATTTTTCAATTCCATTTCGGTTTGCACTGCTCTCTATCCATCTATATCTGTCTGTTTGTCTGCCTCTGTTTCTCCATCAATCAATCAATCCATCTGTCTATCTCTCATGTGTGAAGTTACATAAATACAATTTGTAGAATTTCCTATTGAGTTTTATATCCTTATCAGTCCTTCGGGAGCATATGTCTTTACCACCTTTATGTACTTTGCGTAGTAAGATATGAATAGATTAAATGTGTTGATTAAAACAAATTTGGATGGCAGTCTTGAATCTAACCACCAAATATGTGTTTGCCCATGTCTTTACACATACGCATGTATATGTGTATTCATATGTGAAAATACATGTGTATGTATATATGTATATATGTATGTATGTGTATATATGTATGTATGTATATATATATATATATATATATATATATATATAATGTTACACCATGTGAAATAAAAACATATATTCAGAAAATATACATAATAACAACAAAAAACAGCACTGTGATACAACGTGGAAACGGGGGATATGGGAGAGGAAAAAGAGGGGAGGGTGTGGGTTTGGCCGGAGGAAATACGGCACTGAATCGCATTCATAACATTCATTTCATTTAAAAAAAAAAGAAAAAAAGAGGAAGGCACGACTGAATGATTTGATCAGCGAGTGGAAAACCTACAAGGGAAGTGGACGAAAGTGGACAAACATTGGAAGATTGATTAGCTGAGTTAACATCGGTCTCATGATTCCCATTATTTTTACCATCTCTCTCTGTGTGTATCAGCACACACACACACACACACATACACACATACACACACACACACACACAGACACACAGACACACACACACACACACACACACACACACACATACACACACACACACACACAGACACACAGACACACACACACACACACACACACACACACACACACACACACACACACACACAGACACACAGACACACACACACACAGACACACACACACACACACACACACACACACACACACACACATATATATATATATACATATATATATAGAGAGAGAGAGATAGAGAGTTATATATTTATATATATATGTTATATATAGAATTATGTCACAGACACTTCTTTGTAAAAAATATATACATATATATAGAGATCATGATTAAGCCAAGTATTATAGCTTAATACATTGAACCTAAGAGATCACTAATCATCATGAAAAAACTTCAAATCATATAAATCAAGGAAACTATGAGGTTAAATTTACAAAATATATTTGAATCCCAAATAACATTAACAAAGGAGGGTTATGTAACTTGGCAAGAAATATCATAGGGATATGTAAAAATGAGTGAATGAAGACAATAAAATAATGATAAAAAGTTTTCATTAAATGCAACAAAATTCTGTTGTAATGTATGACAAATGCATATTAAAAGAGTAAACATCATATAAGAAAACTTATTACAGTGGTAACATTGGTACTTCACAAGGAACACTGACATAAATAACCAATTAATAACATATCAAAGCTCAAACATAATCTGTGCAAAAAGCTGGCAGGTCAAAATGGTACATTTACTTTACATAGCACTGTATTATACAAGTTGAAATGTTAAGAATCTATAGATGCTCATGAATATCATAAAATACTAACCATATATATATATATATATATATATATATATATATACACACACACATATATTTTTATGAATAACGGAAAACGAGGCAGCAACGTCCACCCGTCTGTCTCATGGAGAGGGCATGGAGGCGTTTACAGAACGAAAAAGCAACAACCCATTCAAAATTTAAAGAAAAAAATTGAATAAATTGTTGGGAATCTATTTTAAGAAATCACTGTCAATGGGGAAAGGTATTCAGTAAGGCTAGGAAAAGGGATCAATTTCCTTCAGAGAATGACTAGTGATTGAGGACTTAGTTGGGTCTGGAAGTTTTAATCCCTTATTTCTATAGAATAATCTATTATATCCTTCCATATACATAAACAAATTGCGGGACGCTCTTCCTACATAGATAGGATGGCAGCTATCACACGAGAACTTATATACAATGGAAGAGATTTAGGGATTTCATCTTTAAACCTTAAAAAAAGTTACCATTAGTCATAGTAGTTGTGCAAATGATACTTAACTTTACTGTACTACCATTACTGTGGCCAATTCTAAGCAATTTTCATTCCAAATTGTGACTTAAGGAACTTGAATATGGCAATTTCATATAGATTACAATCCTAGGTATAGATGAGAGAGTAGATTCTGGAGATACTAATTTATTCAAAGTCCTCTTGGTGTTGTTGCAAATTAAATTTAGAGGAAAACCATTCATCTTACGGATGTTGACAGTCAAAGTAAATTGTAAATGTATCTCAAAATGTAAAATTAAATTCGGCCATCTTAAGTTCAGATCCTTAAATTACATAAACCATTAAATGGTGGCGCTGAAACCAAATATCATATCAAATCTATTATCAAAAACCCAGCATTCTCTTTATTTTATTCTCATAGAAAAGAAAAGATGGAAGGTAGTAGCTCTGACCCAGACCTCCAGCTACTCAAGGACTTAGCAAAAAATAAGGATATCATCATCTCTAAACCTGACAAAGAACAATCTGTTGTTTGTTTAAAACAACGTGCTTATGTTAATAAGACTGAAGTTAATTTAGATGATAAAACTAAATTTAAGGAAGTCCGTGACAGTTGTGAACTATAATTATATAAATGAAGACAGATTAAATTCTTTGTTAAGAAAATGTCTGTGATGTAACATCTTGCATAACTATTTTGTATATTTGTATGGTTAAGCTAAGGAATAATGTTCCGAATCCTGTTTAAAGTTATTACATACTGAATATGAGTGTTATACACTCGAAACGTTTGTGTTTTCAGTTTTTTTTTGTTTTGTTTTTTTGTTTGCAATGGCCCTGAAATTTATCATTTTTCTCTGCTTCCCTACTGGAAGTTCCACAGCCGCCACTATATATATGTGTATATATATACATATATATATATATACATATGTATATAGACATTTATATATATACACACATAATGTGTGTATATATATTATTCATATATATATATATATATATATATATATATATATATATATATGTACAAATATATATATATATATATATATATATATATATATATGTATGTGTGTGTGTACACATACCTATGTATATGTAGTTATATATACACATATATATATATATATATATATATATATATATATATATGCATATAAATATATATATATATATATATATATATATATATATATATATATATATATAAACATACACACATACATACATACATACATACATACATATGGATATAAATATATATTTATATATAAACACATACATACACACACATACACACACACACACATATTTATATATATATATATGTATATATATATATATATATATATATATATTTATATATATATATACGTATATATATGTATATATATGTATATACATATACATATACATATGTGTATATTGTGTATGTATATATATATATATATATATATATATATATATGTACAAACATATGTGTGTGTGTGTGCATATACATGTATAGATAGATAGATACAAACACACACACACACACACACATACGTGTGTGTGCGTTTATATATATAAATAAATATATATATATATTTATATATATATATATATATATATATATATATATATATATATATATATATATATATATGTGTGTGTGTGCGTGTGTATGTGTGTGTGTGTGTGTGTGTGTGTATAAATAAATATATATATATATATATATATATATTTATATATGTATAAATAAATATATGTTTATAAAATATATACGTTTATATATATATATATATATATATATATATATATATATATATATATATGTAGAGAGAGGTAGATATAAACATAATAAGATTGATACTCATCTGTATATAATCGTTCCAAAAATATTTTCACAATCTCTTCCATCAAAAAAAAGAAAAAAAAAAGAAAAAAAAATCCCACTCTCTCCCCACAGCAGTCGATGAGAAGTAAGTTGAATCCATCCCCGTCGGAAACGAGACCTAATTATGCCCCCGGAAGATGATTAATTGCGCTCCCTGGCCACACCTGCGATCAACGAGATGCTAATCCGCAGGTAAGACACATGAGCTCCTGGGGTGCCCAGGAAAGTCTAGTGTTATTTTTTAATACTTTTCTTTTAGAATTTTGTCGTTTCTTGTAGCTGATGCTTGTATGTATGCATGTATGTATGTATGTATGTATGTATGTATGTATGTATGTATGTATGTATGTATGTATGTATATATGTATGTATGTATGTATGTATATATATATATATGGGTGCTCCATGCTCGGGGTGATGTGAAGCGATGTTGTGGTAGCCTAGATAGTGTTAAGCGCTTTGCATGCCTTCTCGCTTACAGCTGCTACCGCTGGCTAGCCTGGTGCGAAAAGGGAGCAGCTATGCATAAGACTCCCCTTCCAGCTCATAGCCTCTCCATCATCAAGACTTCTGCAGTGCCTCCTTGTGACCACCCATGAAAATTAGGTATTTGGCGGTCCTAGGCTGAACTGTGGAGGTTCTTGGAGCAGCAGGAGGCCCTAAAAGTATGTAGTCATGGCCCACCGGGGTGTGGATACGACCTGGCTTCATACTAACACGTGCCCCCTGGGTTTAATGGGCGGCTGTGGGGAGGTAGGCCTTGCCAGTCTCTCCGAGATAACCTACTGGTAACAAAGCATATAGTTGTTGGTGCTGAGGGGAGAGCTAAAGTCCCTCCCATCCAGCAAGAACGGCGGGCTGTGGGTCCATCTGGGTTGGCAACCGTTGGGATTCAGGTAGGGAGCGGGGATAACCCGTCATCCTATCTGGGTCCCGGCGGCCGCTAACCTGGCGTGATGCTTGTGGGGGAAAGCCCCAGGGAACCCTGCAGGCGGATTATGGGACCTGCAGCCAGCCAACCTCCTCTATATGGGGCGGCGTCGGTAGGGATTGAAGCAGTTGAGAGTTGAGGTGGTTGATCTCTCAGAGGTGAGAGGACCTGGCAGCAGTATGGTGAGTGTGGGTGGCTACACTTATTACTGGTCAGGCCGCAGTGATGGCCACCATCTCCAGGGAGTAGCCATAGCCATCTCCAGCAGACTTCAACCCTCGGTAGTAGAGGTCACTCCAGTTGATGAACATATTATAGTATTGAGACTGAAGCTTTCATTTGGCTTCATGTCTCTTATTGCTGTGTACGCTCCTATGGATGTATATAAATTTGAGCTGAAAGAGATGTTTTACTCCAAACTTACATCTGTGACAGAGAGCTGTCTTCGGCGAGATATTCGTATTCTGGGTGACTTCAATACGGTATCTGGCTGCGATCGAGCTGGCTACGAGATGTCTGTCGGTCCTCATGGCTCAGGAGCTGATGCTGGCAGCGAGAATAGCCTCCTTTTCCTAGGTCTCAGAAATTGAGGATTTCTGGCTCCTGGTATCAGCGTTCCTACCCACATCGTTGGACTTGGTACAGGTAGTGTGGCCAAGGACATCGACCACATCCTCGTTAGCACTCGATGGAGGATCCTCCAGAATTGCAGGGTGTATCGAAGCGCCGAGTTTTGTGGAACTGATCATAGATTAGTTGTGGCTACTCTCCGGGTCCATAGGAAAACCTATGGCAAGGGGCTTGCATGCAGTCCTGACTGCAATCTGGCAGACTGGTACCATTCCCCCTGACCTGCTGAGGGGTGTGGTCATCCCTCTCTGGAAGGGGAAAGGGGATCAGTGGGACTGCAGCAATCACCGAGGCATTACACTGTTCAGTATACCAGGCAAGGTACTCGCACACATCCTACTGAGATGTATCAGAGACCACCTGCTGAGGCACCAAAGGCCGGAGCAATCTGAATTTACTCCTGGTAGGTCGCGAATCGCTCTGGGATATCCTAAAGCTAAGAGGAATTCCAACAAGGATTGTTGGATTAATAGCAAACCTGTATACAGGCACTGAAAGTGCTGTAAAGTGGGGTGGGGGCCTGTCGAGCTTCTTCCCTGTTAGTTCAGGTGTGAGGCAAGGCTGTGTTCTTGCACCAACACTTTTCAGCACTTGCATGGATTGGATACTGGGTAGAGCTACTGTCCAAAGTCACTGTGGAGCAACTCTGGGCAATATCAAGGTTACAGACCTTGACTTTGCTGATGATGTTGCCATTCTATCTGAATCTCTGGAAACCCTAGTGGCGGCTCTTGATGTATTTAGCAATGAAGCGAAGGCCTCTGGGGCTAGAGGTCTCCTGGACCCAGATCTAGGATTTTGGGAGCCTACTAGGAGCCCCAGTGCAGTCTGTACGTGCTTGCGGTGAAAATATCGAAGTCACAGAGAGTTTTATATACCTCGGTAGTGCAGTTCACGACTCTGGACTGTCAGACCAGGAAGTTAGTAGACGGATTGGCCTGGCAGCAAGTACCTGTGCAGAAGGACCAAGCTACGTGTTTTCAAGGCCTGATACTGGCAGTTTTACTATATGTTAGTGAAACTTGGACTCTATCTTGTGCTTTGGAATCTCGTCTTGATGCCTTTTGTAACAGATCATGGGATACAGTTGGCGGGACCCTGTGTCCAACCAATGGCCGCACCGTGAGACCTGCTACAGGACCTGCACAATCCGTGATTGCCAACTCAGGCTATGCAGCCACTTGGCTCGATTCCTGCAGGATGACCCTGCCCACCAGGTTGTCTCTGTCCTAGACAACCCTGGGTGGAGGAGGCCTGTGGGACGACAGAGAAGGTTGTGGCTTGGGCAGATTGATCAAACCTGTCGTGAGGAGCTAGAGATGGGCCGGGCCCCTGCTTGGCGGCTCGCCATGAGGGACTCTCGTAGGTAGAAGCAAAGGGTGGATGCGGCTATGCGCCCCTGCTGGCGTTAGCTTCATCATCATCATTTGGTAAAAAGATGATGATATATATATATCAGTGTGTGTGTGTGTATACATAACAATGGCTATGTGTGTGTGTGTGTTTGTGTGTGTATACACAACAATACCTATGTGTGTATGTATATATATGCATACATTCATACATACATACATATATATATATATATATATATATATATATATATATATATGTGTGTGTGTGTGTGTGTGTGTATACAGACACACATACACTCCCACACTTAAACACATTTTGCGTGTTTTTGTGTACTAGTGTGCACATATGTGTTTAAGAAATGATACAGGAAGTATTGTCATCTTGGTACATCAACAACAAAATAGAAAACAATTAAGAAATATATAACGATGATAATAATGATACCACAATTTTTTTTTTTTTTTTTTTTTTTTTTTTTTTTTTTTTATGGCGGCAAGAAAGCTCTGAGGAAAGAGAAATGAAAGTCTCTACGAATAAAAGAAATATGATTCAAAAGAGGAAGAGGTCAGTGTGATCCTAAACACAGAGGTCAGGTCAGGTTTCCCCAACAAGAAGGATTGATAAAATAGTAGTATATATACATGAAAAAATGGAAATATCTCTATATTATAAAACTGAAATATTCATACATTTTAAAATTAGGTTTATATATGGTGAAATTAAATGTCTATCTATGGCAAGATAAGCTGACTCATACATACCAAGATAGAAATATTTAAATATGGCAAAATGAAAATGTTTATAAATAACAATATAAAGATATTTATAATGATAAATTGTGACTTCAAATAACAAAATAGAAATGTTTGTATATAGCACAATGTGAATATCTATACATAATAAAATCGAAATATTCATGTATGATGAAACAAAAATATTGATATATTATAAAATAAAAATAAATATGATGGAATAAAAATATTTGTTTCGAACAAATGACAGTATTTACATGACAAAATACGAATATATATATATCGAAATTCTAAAAAACTAGCGTTGCAACGAAGGTTATCATCACTAAGTAGACTCAACCCAAACGTTGTACTTTGGTCCATTTAACCAGAAAAACGGACGTTTCAAATAATATAATAAATGCAATAAGATCATTACGATACATAAATAACTGAATATTATAGAATTTTATGGAATAGTAGGTAAGTGGAATATTAATTTCACAAGAAAATACAATAGGCTAGGCTAAAGTATATTAAGCACAGTAAATACTTTATACAATAAAAATAATATACATAATTTGCACGGATTTCTTAAGAAAGACATAAGCTATTTGACTTTTAAGCATAACAGAAAAATCAAGAAAAATGTAGAATTTATCACATCTAAGAAATTTGCAATTGATAAAGGAAATCACAGAGATTATGCACATAGACATATATGAATTGGCTGACAATAATTAACAGAAATATGTAAAATATTGACTAAACTTTTGAATTACACTTTAATTTCAAAACACATAAAGAGTATCGTGATGAGTGGGGAAGCCAGCTAAATATTTTGTACCATAAAATCGTATTCCGGATTTTTTTCCAGGTTGCTTACAACAATGTATATGAAGAAAGATCTACAGAATTATGAAATGGTGAATTTAGCGCATTACTAACAATAAAAGTAAACTTCCATGGACAAAAGGCTGCGCAACAAGGAGACAGATAAAGAGATAGATAATGAAATTGGGGCTAGTAACATCATAATCACATGGTGGTCAGGAATACAAATGATGATAATTCATTTACAAGCACAAGAGCAGCATAAAAAAGAGTAACTAAATCGAAAAAAATAAAAAAATACAAAAAGTCAAATAAAAAAGTTGAGAGGGAGAGAAAGACGTGAGGACGGGGGGATGGGGGGGATGGCGTGGGGGGGGGGGGGAGAAGGGGACGGGGTATCGGGATCAAAAACGATCATTTCTCTTGTTGGAAATGTATCGCTTCCGGTTGCAATGCTAATGAGAGGCATATCGGTACAAAGACATTATGTAAATGACCCCGATTGAGCTGCCTTTTTGTGTCTGATTTCAAACAGAGCGAGAATATGTCTCCACGATCAGTGCTTAGTCGAAAGAGGGGTGGGGTGGGTGGGGAGAGAGTTTTGAAAAAAAAGGACAGTTTTATTATTTCGTTTTTGTAATAGGTGTGCGTACGTGTCTGCCTGTTTGTCTGATTCGTTTTTCCTTGTATTTTCTCTCTTCCTCTCTCTCTCACTCCCTCCCCCCCCCTCTCTCTCTCCCCCTCCCCCCCCCCTCTCTCTCTCTTCCTTTTTCTTTATTTATTTCAACTCATTCAAGTTTCGTTGTATATCGCTGCCTACATTAAATATTATAAATAGTAATAAGTAATAATCCACATTATCTCTTATCGAAGGTCATGCCATTTGTGAAAATAGGCTTTGTACAGCTCAGACTAATATTCTGTTCATTATTCTATACCTTCATTTGCCCTGTATCTATCTCCCTCTCTTTATATGAATCCCTATAGAATACATATGTATGCAAATGTGTATAGACAGATATGCCTCTATGATATACATACATACATACATTAATACATAGATAGATAGATAGATAGATAGATAGATAGATAGATAGATAGATAGATAGATAGATAGATAGATAGATAGATAGATAGATAGATAGATAGATAGATAGATAGATAGATAGATAGATTGATAGATAGATAGATACATAAACATATATATACATATATATACACATATGTATATGTATATACATATACATAAATATATATGTGTGTGTGTACATATTGAATGGTAATACACTCTTCCGTGTTGATACTTTGATAGAAAACCCACAATGCGCAAACTAGATTTACTGAAAATGAGACTACAGGAGGAAAAGAGCCGCTGTTCAAGTTGTAATCAGGCAGCAGTTTTATTAAGGAGGATTCCACCAGTCTTCGGGCGTGGACGTCAGCGGAAGGAAAGACAATTTGCGCCGCGGACCAGTCCATCTGATGGCCTGTGTCTCACTGATGGCAAAAGAGGGCGGTGTTGTGTCCCCTGGATACAGCGTGCTTATGTTGAGACAAACGTTCAGTGAGACTAGCGCCTGTCTCGCCAAAGTACTGCTTATCGCAGGACAGCATAGATGCCCACCTTCGAGGTAGAGGGAGGGCTGGTGTGGACCAGGTTGCGACGGGGAGTGTTCACCTAGCGAAAGATCAGCCTGCAGTTGAAAGGGTGAAGAGGGCGACGGAGAGTGTAGATCTCTTCAATGTAGGCCAAGCTGAGGACGGACGAATGAGAAGCATCTTCAGGAGAGGAGTCTTGGTAGAAAGTACGCCGCGCTCTGGATAATGCGACGTCAAGACTATGACTAGGGTAGCTCAGTTTGAAGAACGAACGACGAAGGAAATCTCCATTCAGGTACTGGGGGTCACAGATGCGGAGGGCGCGGAGAAACAGGTAGGTGGCCACACCTGGATTGTACGAGAAGAAATGATGTACATACCACTATGCACTGTTTTGTTTTCTTATATAGAGAAGAAGTGGTCAGCAAAGTGATGAACAGGGGAGTCCAAGAAAGGGAGCTTGTTGTCAATCTCTCATTCCACCTTGAAACGGATGAAAGGAGAGAGAGAGAGTTCAGCTGCTTCAGGAAGTTCAGGAACAGGGCAGGGTCATGAGGCCAGAGAGCAAAGATGTCGACATATATCAGCCAAACCGAAGTATGAAGGGAGAGGGAAGGGAGAAGTTCAGACTCGAAGTACATGAACAGATTAGCAGGACTGGAGAGAGAGGAGAACCCGAGGCAACACCGAACGTCTGAGAGTAGAAGCGACCCTCAAAGCAAATGGAATTAGACTCCACACACAGACGAATCAGCTGGAGGAAGACGTCAGGTGGGCAGAGGGAGGCAAGGGAGATGAGGTCCTGAGAGTGGCGGAGGTGAGCAGGAGACCTCCCTTCGCTTCCATTCGTCTGTCTTCTCCTGCCCCGTGTTACCGCGTTGCTTCTTCTCTCTCTCTTTAGCACCCTCCAGGTGGATTTCGAATCTGTAGTCTCATCTTCAGTAAATCTAGTTTCTGCATTGTTTTTTCTACCATATATACCTAAGTATACACACACATATGTGTACTCACACACACACATATATGTATATGCACACACACACACACACACACACACACACACACACACACACACACACACATATATGTATGTATGTATGTTTATATTAACACAAACACAGTAACGTGTACACAAAGATAAAAAGGAAAACAGCCACAATAAGAAATGAAAATAAATCGTGACGTTTCGAACTCTTCACGAGCTCCTCTTCAGACAAATAATAAACCGAAATGTTGCCATGGACTCTCCTCTCTTTCCATTTCTCTCTCTCTTTCTCTCGCCCCATCTCTCTCTCCTTCATCCTATTCTTTTTCCTCTCTCATTTCTTGCCTGAACTACCTTCTCCGTCTTTCGTCCTCTCTCTCTGTTTTCGTCACAACCATCTCACATGTAGCATCGCCAAACTCAAAAAAAAGACGAAGAACAAAACCAAGAAGGCTGGTATCTATCCGACAGGGAGGGGGAGAGAGAGAGAGAGAGAGAGAGAGAGAGAGAGAGAAAGAGAGAAAGAGAGAGAGAGAGAGAGAGAGAGAGAGAGAGAGAGAGAGAGAGAGAGAGAGAGAGAGAGAGAGAATGAGAGAAAGAGAGACAGGGAAAGAGAGACAAAGAGAGAGAGAGAGACAAAGAGAGAGAGAGAGAGAGAGAGAGAGAGAGAGAGAGAGAGTCGACGGACTGTGCTCACTCGAAAGCAGTCAAGAGGGAGCGGACTTTCTGATAATTCTTGCAGTTCCTGGCAATCAAGCATTTTGGGTCGATGTCAGTCTCGCATTCTAGCATGTCTGTGCAGCCTTTCAGTTTGTCTGTGCAACACCCAGTCGCTCTTTTTACCAAAAGTGATATTAATACCTTCTTCACCTCCCGTTGCCACACATTGAGGATTTTGATGTTTCAAGTCGTTACAAGTATTATTATCAGTAATATTATTATTATCATTATTATTATTAATTTTATCACTATCAGCATCATTGTCATTATTAACAGTGTCATTATCCTTGTTTTTACCATTATCATTATCGTTACTGTTATCATTATGATCATTATCATTATTTGCATTATATGCCGAGCGGACTAGGCGCAAGGCGGGCAAGGGGGCAGGCCTCACGCAGTGAATGGGTAGTAATATTGTAGTCTCCCCTGAAATGTAATCTT
This sequence comes from Penaeus chinensis, assembly GCF_019202785.1. Taxonomy (NCBI): domain Eukaryota; kingdom Metazoa; phylum Arthropoda; class Malacostraca; order Decapoda; family Penaeidae; genus Penaeus; species Penaeus chinensis. The sequence goes on from NC_061840.1 coordinate 20,695,093, forward strand.
ATCCTTTAATTTCTTTCTTATACAATAAATACTATTGGTATGTGTACTTTGCAAAATATATCATGTCTTTGTTTAATTGTCAGATGTTTGTCTATCTGCATAATTACGATGTCAAAAAAAAAAAAACAAGTTCTCTTTCCATTGTGAGTAACTGTCAGACACTTGAATAAATTAAGACAGTAGAACGGGATTAATATCTAACCCTTATTACTATTCAATATCCTCTCTAGTCTTGTCTTCCGTTGGCGATAGTAGAAATAGTTTGGCCAAGAGACCTCGTCCTGGGCTTTAAGGGACTTATACCGCCGTCAAACCGAGATAGACAGTTCGGCAACGGCTTTGTAATAACAAACGCATTAGTGATAAACAAGACACCAAATGCGCTAGCTTCGTCTGCAGAAGGACCAGTGTAGCATCGCAGGATCTTTCCCCACAGCAGTATTCCTCTTTGAAACCTCGGGTTATCGGCGGGCCAACGGGACCACGGCAACCACCCCGTGTCCCCAACAGGACCTGGCGCAGCACGCGTTGGAAACCGATGTATTGGCTGGGTCGGCGAGCGGTACTGCCTAAGAGGGTCTTCTTTGTATATATGCGCACGGCAGATTAGGCATCAAGACCGGGACCAGGGCGCTGGACTCGGTGAAACTACCGCGTAGCTTCACCGAACAGGTAGGCATGTGGCTTGTCAGGACCCGGCGTCAACCACGTGCAGCCTGAGGATGATGTCAATCCTGGCGAAATCGGCCGTGCA
>NC_061840.1:20705846-20710846 GCF_019202785.1 Penaeus chinensis
CTTGCGATGCCGCTGGTGCCAAAGCGTATCGGTCTATGCCGTTCTTTTGGATCCATCAGCTGCATGGAGAGAGAGAGCATGCTGCATGGGCATCAGCATGCTCCTCATATTATTTCGTCCAGGCATTGACTCTACCTACACAGGAGTGGGTAGAGACAATAATGCCACCTGTGGAAAATGGGCACCTTGCTGTCCCAGGCTAAACTGTGGGGGATCTTAGAGCAGCAGGAGGCCCCAAAGGTATGGAGCCATGGCCCGCCAGTATGTAGACATGCCCTGGTTCTGTACCATCCCCTGCTGCTCCTGGGGTAAATGGGTGGCTTGGGGGAGGTGGACCTTGCCAGCCCTCCTCCCCCCAGATAACTCACCAGCAGCAACCCCGAGAAATGGATATGCTGGATGTGCTGGGGGGAGGGATGCTGTCCCTCCCACCCAGCAAGCAAGGCAGGCTGTGGGTCCCGTTGGGAGGGCAAATGTTGGGGCACAGGTTAGGCGTCAACCCAGCATATGGGGCAAAGCCCAAGGGAACCCTAGTATGTGGGGCAAAGCCTAAGGGAACCCCAAGGTGGACGTTGGGCCCCGGGCATGGGAACTGTTACTTGCATAATCCGGGATCGCCAGCTCGGGCTATATGGGGACCTAGCTCGTTTCCTTGTGGATAACCCTGCCCATCACGTTGTCTCTCTGCGAGCATGGCCTGGGCAGCTTGACGAGACCTGTCACAAGGAGTTAGGGATGGGCTGAGGACCTGCCTGGAGACTCGCCATGAGGAACCCTTGTGGCTGGAAACGAAGGGTGGATGCGGCCAAGCTCTAGCCCCTTGATGATGATGATAGTATATATATGTATGCATATGTATATATATATATATATATAAATGTATGCATATGTATATATATATATATATATATATATATATAAATGTATGCATATATATATATCTATATATATGAATGAATATATGTATATGCATATGTATATATATATATATATATATATATACACACATTGATGTGTGTGTGTGTGTGTGTGTGTGTGTTAATATATATTTTTTCTAATCTTATATATCTGTTTAAAGAATTGCTAAGAGTCAATGATTAACAGCCTTTTCACACACAAAAAAAAAGACAATATAAAGGGGATCAGAAGGAAAGCGGCCCTTAAACTAAAAGGAAAATGTTGAGTCTGTCATTTCACTTGCAAATGTTAAGGATAAAGATGTTAATGAACGTGAACATAATGTTCTTACCATGATGAATTTATGTAATCTTGGACTATATCCGATTTTGTGATATATATATATATATATATATATATATATATATATATTGCACAATAAAGGCACATGGAATTTGTGTAGTGTTTTGTGACGGTTTGTGTGTGTGAGAGAGGAGGAAATTAACATAAAATGGATATAATGAAAGTAATTTTATGTAACTGAATTTCCTGAACTCTTTAAAGACTATGTTTTTTTTTTTCTAATTTTTTGGAGTGCGTGGTAATCGTGATAAATAAATTAATTGCTAATTAGTTTTGGTATTATTCATCCCACCTGACACGTGTCTTGTAGTTACATGAAAGAATACACGGCCATTGTGAAGAGCCTAGCCGCCGTGGTGATCGGACGTGTTTTTGCCTCCTCTCCGCCGCAGCCCCGCAACTCAGCAAACCATGCCTTCTCATGGTCCCGCAATGTCAGAGGGTAATCTGACCCCTCCCCCCGGGTTTGAGGGGGCCAACCAGGGGGCTTCCCTGGTGCTTCCTCGGGCAGCTAGCACGAGCTCTTATCCCCAGAGAGAAAGGAGACCCTTGGCCCAGGGTAATGTGCTCCCCTCCCAGGGTTCCGGGACCTCAGCCCTAGGATATGGGCCCCCCGGCAGCGTGGGTCAGAGCTGCCTCACCGCCCACGAGGATGGGCACCCCCATGGCAGCCAGGGTCAAGGCTGCCCCCCGGCCCAGGGTGAGGGGCCCCTTCACACCAACAGCAATGATACAAGTGATAAAGCAATATATCAATTCGGCAGTGTAACAATAGTGCTAAACACAATTCTGTGTTTTGTTGCTACTAAACTAGCATGGCCAAGGTCGGTAAAAAAATATTACAGGCCGGCTGAAATTGAACAGGCCCATAACATAGTAATCAGTTTGTCCGACTCTAGAAAACCCAGGAACACGACACGGGACGCTAAGCGGATGATAAACATTATCGTGCACACTATGATTGAACAGTGTGTCGGTAATCCAAACATAGTGTTCGCAACAACTACAACGGACACTCCCCCAACAGACTGGTCCCCACCTAAGAAATCAGGTATTTCTACTTCTTTTGTTAAATTTTTCCAAAAGAGTACAGACCAAGAAACACAGACCTGTAATGGGCCCTCCTGCACTGATCAAATTCTGATCGAGAACAAAATCGACTTGTTGATCGGAATGTTCTCCGAACAGCAATTCTCCATAAACAAAATCATTGGGCAAGCAGAGGTCACATCGGTCACACAGGAACCCCCCTACCCCCCATCCCCCACCCGTGATCAGACCACGTATGAAACCTTCCCTTTCACATCTCCTCCCCCAGTCACAACACCCCCTACCTCCACCCCAAACCCCTCCTCCACACCTTCACGCACATACCCACGATCGGCAGTCCTCCTCTCCCACAACCTTCCCCTCTCTCCCTGCCCGCGGCCAGCCAGCTGCCTCGCGCCCTTGCTGACTCGCCGGCCTTCAACTCTGCTGAGGCACCCACGTGCCCCTCGCCCGGCGCTCCTAGCCAGCAGACCCCGGCCCATACAGACCCCCCCCGCCTCCCCAAAGTCCACTAAGAGCCCTCCTGCCGTCAGACCCAAAACCAACACGCCAAAGAACAACAAGGCTGAAGCTACTACACAAGTAACACCTAAACGGAGCTTTAGAAAAAAACAGAACAACAGGAACAACAACAAGCAAACCGAACAACTCGACCCCAACCGCCACTGGGAGGAAACAGCTCAGCAGCAGGTGCAAGGGGCTACCGCCCTACCCACTGCCCCCCCTCCTCCAGCAGCGCCACCAGTCATCATTAACAACTATGCAGAACGGTCCACACAAGTTAATGAAGACGGTTACACATAAGTTATATCGAGAAACCAGAGAAGAAAAGACAAACAAGACCGAGAACACCAAACACCAAAACCGCTAAAGGGAGCAGATCGTCCGGACACAGTCTACCTCTACATCACCAGTTGTCACCCAGACACAAACGAAGAGGACATTGAACAACACTTATCAGAAAAGTTTAAAAACATCTCAAGTGTAAAAGCCCATAAGACAGTGATGACACATGACTACTACACCAGTTTCACGGTGTCAGTAAGGGGAAAGGACATAAAGCCCGAGTTGTTTATAGACTCTGATACTTTTCCCGACAACGTTAAAGTATTCTTAAACAGAAACAAGTACAAGCGCGATCAGAATGTTTGACAAGGCAACGCCGTCAGCGTTACCAGTGACTAGATCGCATAATGCCATAAAAATAGAACATATCAATGCTCAGTCTCTCCTCGGACATTTTGAAGAAATTAAAATGCTAGTTGAGGAGAGAATCATAGACATATTATGCATAAGTGAAACATAGCTCCACCAGGAAATGGTCAGTAATTTCGTCAATATTCTAAATTTTAAAGTTTTTAGATGTGATGCAGGGCGAGGAGGAGGAGTATGTATATATGTACGGGATACCCTGAAGTCAAACAGGATATCTACTACAGCAGTTAACAATACTGCCGTAGAAGATGTCTGGGTTACCGTACAGAGCAACATGCTTCCTTCCTTTATTGTTGGCGCTGTCTATAGGCACCCCCATGCTACCTCGGAATCTTTTGAATACATTGAAAAGGTTTTCAGAGAAATGTCTTTAAAAAAGAAACCGCTTTTCATCTTAGGTGACCTTAATGATGATTTACCAAAATCTAATGCAAAGTTAGCTAAGATGATAAAGAAAAATAAATTAAAACAAATAATAGACAAACCTACACGAATTACAGTAAGCACCTCTTCTCTATTAGATTTAATAATAACTAACAGATCCGACCTCATCCTCCACTTCGATGTCTTTCCGTGCCATGTTGCTGACCATGAACTCATCACGATGACGTTAAATATAAAGAAAACAAAGAGACCACCAGTAATAAAAACTTTTCGCGATTTTAAACACTACGACCCTCAGTCTTTCTGCGAGCTTATCTTGTCTAAAGAAATGACACTATCAAATATTTCACTGACAGATAATGTAAACAATCAAGTAACTATCTCAACGGAAGTTATTACAAACAGCATTGATTCGCTGGCTCCCTACGTAACACGAACCGTCAGACGTCCCCCTGCTCCATGGATAAACGACGACATCAAGAGAGCTATTAGCGATAGAAATAATGCCCATCAAACTCTTAAAAGTAACAGAAATGAGGCTGCCTTTCAGATAGATTACACAGCAAAAAAGAAAAATGTAAAAGTGCTAATTAAATGTGCAAAAAGAAATTACTTCAGAAATAAATTCACAGAATATAAGAACAACTCTGATAAAACATGGAAAATTGTTAGAACACTAGTGCCTCACAACAATCACCTCACTAGTGATTGCACAAGTCCCATACAAAGAACAGACCATTTTTTAATGACTTTTTTTCAAAAATTGGTAAACTAACTTACGAGAAAACAATTGCTTCTACATTACAACCAAATACAGATCGGAAAAGGATTACAACTAATTTTTTCAGACCACAACCAGTGGACGTAGAAACAATCATCTTAGTAATAAAACACCTTAGCGAAACAAATGCTGTAGGAGCAGACGGTATTGCTTTGCGCTTTATCAGAGATAGTCTACCCGCAACTCTACATTATTTGACGGTTATTATTAACACCTCTCTGGTCACTGGTGTCTTTCCATCGCTTTGGAAACATGGTATAGTAACACCAATTTTCAAGTCGGGGGATATAGACGATGTCAATAATTATCG
>NC_061840.1:20743346-20748346 GCF_019202785.1 Penaeus chinensis
CATACGTGCACGCACACAAAGACATGTACATCAATAGATAGATGCACACACTCCAATACATTCCCATGCACTCACACAGAGACACGCACACACACATACAAGCATATATATATATATATATATATATATATATATATATATATATATATATATGTGTGTGTACATACATATATATATATATATATATATATATATATATATATATATATATATATATATATATTTGGCAGTGATTGTATCAGCACTACCTTATGCATGCATTTGCACAATTCCAATGACATATTGGGTAGAAGGATAGAAAGAGAGAGAGAGAGAGAGAGAGAGAGAGGGAGGAAGGGAGGAACGGAGGGAGGGAGGGAGGGAGGGAGAGAGAGAGAGAGAGAGAGAGAGAGAGAGAGAGAGAGAGAGAGAGAGAGAGAATGAGGAGCAAAGACAGAGACAGAGAGAGAAAAAAAAGGCAGAAACAGAAGAGGCCTGCGCTTCATCTGAGAGGCTCACAAGAACCAAGTAACTTTTCTTTACAGAAAGCGGAGGACCCTGAGGAGCTGTACGAGGAGCTCTTGACAGTGATCGGTTCCGGGGATGACGCGTTGAAAGCTTCCGAACTGCTGTGCCAAGGTGCCCCTCTCGAGCCTGTGGGTAGTCTTTCTACTCATGCTCTGTCCCTCGCAGTCACGTCCAACCGCCGCAAGATAGTGAGTCTCCTCATTGCTGCTGGGGCTCCTCTCACCTCCATGGCTGGGGGCCTGACTCTCCTGCAGCAGGCCTGGAACTCCCCTGACGTCACAATCCGTGTACAAGTCCTCATCACTAGGGTAAGACACTTCTACGAAAAGGCATTTCTGTTGGAAGATCATCATGGATAAAACTCACAGTTTACATTCAAGCATAAAAGCCTTTACCCTGTATAATTTGAAGATAATACTATTCTCCAATAACCACTATAGTATTTGAAATCATGGAATTCAACCTGCAGGCTTATAAGAACAGATTGGCTTGGGAGAAGCGGCAGCTCCCGCCATGTGAACGCCTTCTCCACCAGGGCATAGACCGCATGCTGGACACCCTGGGAGGCCCAACGCCATGGCGGACCAAGTGGAAATTCCTGGGCGTGAAGACGCTCACGGCTCTTATGTGCACGGCTGCCCAGTTCAATTGCACCCTCACAGTGTTCTTTCTGCAACAGGCAGGGGCTCAGAGCTTCCTGTTGAATGAGGCTGGCTCTACGTCCCTCCATGTGGCGCTCCATTCTAAGCACTGGAGTCTTGCATCTGTTATGGCTAAAGACATGAGTGCAAGCCTTTACATATCTGACTCGTCAGGTATTCTGCCAAGGGACATCATGCCCAACTACTTACGAGAGGAAATAGAAGAGGTTAGTGTTCTTGGTACTTATCTGTGTATTTTTTATTTTTGTTAAAATAAACTATTTTGTACCTTATTTATAATATACTGTTGATAGAATACAAATCATTTTGACACGACAGTACTACTTTTATTACACAATATATGTAAATATAATTATAAAAATTAAAAGAATCTTTTCCCGTACAGGCTTTGCATGCAAAGGAGAAGAGGAAATTAGATGATATGTATGAAAAACTGAAAGATGAGAGCGAAAAAGAAGATGTAAAGCTTATAATCCAACTATCAGACGACCTCTTCTCCCTCTATCGAAACTCAGACGGCAGCAACAACTCTGAGAGTCCATCTTATCTCTCCTCTATTGTCTGTGCATCACTGTCAGTAGCAGCGCAGAGAGGACTTCTGCAGCTCATGTACATGATTGTGAAATTCTGTGGGATACATCCGGACGCAGTGGTCGACTACACCAACGACACCACCGCGCTTCACCTGGCAGCGGCCCATGGCATCTCCGGCTGCGTGGCTCTCCTCCTGGATCTTAATGCTAATCCTTTGCAGCCGGACAAGTACGGGCACACGGCCTTGCATTTTGCTGCCATGAACTGCCACGACTCGACCTACCAGCTCCTGGCGGCAATGGTTCAAGATGAGGAACCAGTGAGCGTAGCAGGTACTGTGCCTTCAGACATCAAAGAAAATGTGGATAAGTATCTCAAGCTGTACCAGAAGACGGAGACTGCGATCAAGGATAACACTAACGTTCCAGAAAGAGCTGATCCAGCAGAAGCAACAGTGACGTTGCTCAAACAAGTAGGCTTGAGTGACATCCTAGATGACTGTAGTGACTTCAGTGTTGACTTCAGTGAGGGTGAGGCAAGGGAAGTGAGCACAGCAGTCCAAAAGGAATGTCAGATTATTGCCAATGGAGTAGCATTACAAGACAAGACTTATGAGGGTACCCTGACTCTCGTGGGGAGCTCATCCGACGGCACTCGCTTATATGCACCGGATGAATGTGATATTAGCATTGTTCTTTCAAATATCCCCAATGTTGAGGTCACGGTTGTGAAACAGAGCGAGCGGGAGGTTTTAGACTGTGGACACAGACTCAGAATCGAGGTCAAGACAGATGCACCAAATTTTCAGGGCAACACACTCATTGAGAACTTCTACAGCCTCGTTACAAGCTACCTGGAATGCCATACCCTGCATGACAAGCGACTGAGTGTTGTGCCCCCTGGGGTGACAAGCGACTGAGTGTTGTGCCCCCTGGGGTGACAAGGACCCAGGTGGGCGTGTCCCTGTCTTTCGCGTGGCAGGGGAGCCAGTACCCACTCCTACCCGTGGGCGTCGACCTGGTGCCAGTGCTCCCTCTTCCCTGGCCCAAGGACGTGCTGAGACCAGCGCTGACGCCTCAAGACATTCAGGAGGTCCACCTCAGCAACAAGGCAGATGGAACTTGGCGATGCAGCTTTGCAGGAGCCGAAGTTGCTGTGATCAGCCAGCTCTCGCCTGAGGAGCGACGGGTCTTCCTGTCCTGCAAGACGCTGCTGTCCCGCTTGAAGGCCGAGGTGTGGATGCCCCGAGACGTGAAGTCGCTCTACACCTGGTGGGATTCCCGCCAGTGGAAGATTCCCATTCCGGCCGGATTCGCGCTGAAGAACGCCTTTCTGAACGTCTTGGAAGCGAAGGGAGGGACTCGAGTGGCGCGAACAGGACCTGCTCAAGTGGATGATCAAAGTGTTCAGGGAAATGTGCAAAGCTGACATGGATTTCTTCCAAGAGCAGGATGAGGTGCAGTCGCGCGAGGTCCTTGTGCCGAAGAAAGTGTATGCTTACTTCGGAGGCGACTTTGAGAAGCCGAAGGTAGGCGACGGGGCTCCGGATATTGTCGAGATTCTGGAGCAACAACTTCAGAGCAACTGTCTGTCAAGCTAAATTTTTATAGAGTGTTTTTATATTTATTAAACAATTATAAATGAACACACACATTTACACATGCGTATATACATGTATATTCATATACAAACATATGCCCATACACATACTTATACGAACATATATATATGTACCAATTCGTATACACAAACCCGCACACAGTGTATAGATTTATAAATGTATAGATGTACATAATTGTTAATGCATAGACGATGTTTATGGTATTTTAAGTCAATGGTTTGTCATTTACTCCAGATAGTAATCTATCTAAGTCATTGATAAACCTTTATTTTGTAGAATCTGTCATGTGTCATTAACCACACTTCTTAAACTTGGATATGATAATAACAATAATCATGATAATAATAATGATAGTATTAATAATTGTAATAATGATAGCAATAATGACAATAACAATGGTAATAATGATAATAGCAATAATAATCATAATATTAATAAAAACCGATAACGATAATGAAAACAACAACAACGATATAATAAAAATGATAATAATAATTATAATAATAATAACATTAGTAATAGTAATAATGATAACAACAATAATAATAATGATCACAACAATAGTAATAATAATAATGATAATAATAATAGTAATAATAATGGTAATAACAAAAACAATAATGAGAAGGCAGAGCAATTCCCTAGAAATACTTAAAGAAAAAATAGAAGAAGTACAAATACTTCTCCACAGAGAGGTCGTCTGTGAGGGAAATTGTGACCTTAAGGCAGAGATGGAAAGTAAATTGATTCTAAAGCGAAGGGAAGTTATTACAGCGCGAGTGGGGAGGGTCTTTTAGTGGAATTATTGAATAGCTAAGCAGGGTGAATTGTTGTGACTTGTCTGCTGTGAAGAATGAAGGGAGGGAAGGGGGGAGATGAGGAGGGAGGAAGGAAGGAGGAAGGAAGGGAGATGAGGAGGGAGGGAGGGAGATGAGGAGGGAGGGAGGAAAGAGGAAGGGAGTGAGGGAGGGAGATGATGAGGGACGGGGGAAGGAAGAAAGGAGGGAGGAAGGAGGAAGGGAGGGAGGGAGGAAGGAGGAAGGGAGGGAGGGAGGGAGATGAGGAGGGAGGGAGGAAGGAGGAAGGAAGGGAGGGAGATGAGGAGGGAGGGAGGAAAGAGGAAGGGAGTGAGGGAGGGAGGGAGGAAGGAGGAAGGGAGGGAGGGAGATGAGGAGGGAGGGGGGAAGGAGGAAGGGAGGGAGGGAGGAAGGAGGAAGGGAGGGAGGGAGGGAAGGAGGAGGGAATGAGGAAGGGAGGGAAGGAGGAAGATGAGGAGGGAGTAGGGGAGGAGGAAGGGAGGGGGGAGGGAGGAAGGGAGGAGGGAGGGAGGGGGGAGAGAATAAGAGAGAGAGAGAAGCAGACAGACACAGGTAAAGAGAAAGAGAAAGGTAGACGGACAGACAAGCAACCATTCATAAAGACCAGACAGACAGACAGACGTGCTCGCACACAAACACGAAATCACAAGAACCCCAAAAAGCGACCGAAAATTGGCGAGGGAATGAAAAATAAATGTTTGCTTTTCCTTTCTCTTCTTTCTCTCCTTTCTCTCTTTCCTCGCCCTCTCTGGCTACTTTTCTTTTCATTGACCTTCTTCACCTTTGCCCTCGCCCCCCCTCCCCCCCTCCCGCCGCCACCGATGCCATTATCCTGTTCCTGGAACCTCCACGAATGGC
>NC_061840.1:20753346-20758346 GCF_019202785.1 Penaeus chinensis
CGTAAATCCGAATCAGTCATCATCAATAATATACATATGTGTGTGTACATAAATATACATATACACATACACACACACACACACACACACGTGTGTGTGTGTGTTTGTGGTATATATATATTATATATATGTGTGTATATATACACATATGTATACACATGTATATATATACATATACATATGAATATATATATATATATATATATATATATATTATATCTGTGTATGTGCGTGTACATGTATATATTCATATACATATACATATGAATATAAATATATATATATATATATATATATATATACATATATACATATATACATATATATGTATATATATATATATATATATATATATGTTTCTACCTGCATATATATATATATATATATATATATATATGCATATATATAGATGTAAATATATATATATAATTTTTTTTTTTTTTTTTTTAACCCAACCGCCCCGGATTTATGTTCTGCCCCATGCATTTTTTTTGTGAATGATCCTGATTTCCCCATTCCTTGAATTGGTGGGGAAGTGTGTTTTTTTTCTTAATACAGTTGATATCGATACCGTTATTATTGTTATTGATGTTATGATTATCGAATTGTTATTAAAATCTCGATATCATTTAAGAAAGGGAAATAATGCAAATCATTTCTTAAAGTCGAGGAAAAGGGTAAACAGGTGAGATACGTACGATTAATAACCGACTCCTTGGTGACTATGCACTTTTAGAGCTACCTATGTATAAATACAATAAATAAACTTGTATTGCAGTGGACATGGCATGTGTTCTTGCCATACGGAGCGATTGGGTTCATCGTTGAATGCCAACACCTATAAAAGGTCCCTCCCCCTCCCCCAGGTGTGCGTGGTCTGCGCCTTCGGCCTCCTCCGCGGGAGCTCCCGCGTCTGCGGCCACACCACCGACTCGCATTACCTCGGCGTCGGAGTCCTCGTGGCCGCCCTGATGGTCACGCCGCTGCTCCTCATCTCGTACATGATGGGCAAGATGCAGATCCAGAACACGTTCTTGGTATGAGGCGCGAGGAGGACGCGTTGAGGGATGGGGGGGTGATGGTGGTGGAGGTAGTGAGGGTGGTGATGAGAGAGAGTGAGGATGATATTGGGGACGTGGAAATAATAATGCTAAAGATAGTGAGGCTAATAATGATGATGCTGTTGGAAATAGTAAGAATAATTACCTTAAAGAGTGAGGATAATGGTGAGATGATAATGTATATAGGAATATTGGAAGGTAAAAACCAAACAAAAGCAGAGATAATGATATTACTAGACATATCTCAGTAATCAAAATTCTTCCATCAAGAACATAATCAAGTTTATTTTTTGTATAATTATATTAATATTATAATGATTATCATCTTATTAGAATTTCCCCTTCTTATTAATACATTAGATTTATCCTTAATTAGACACCAATTATTTTCTAAAAGCACTGATTGGGAAGCTCAATATGAAAAAAGTGTATTATTAACTAATTTCCTATTTCTTTTCTCATTCAATATGTAAGTATTCTGGCACGTTATTTGTATATGTCTGTAGATATATGTGGGTATATATATAATATATAATATATATATAAATATATATATATATATATATATATATATATACATACATACACACACACACACACACACACCAAGGGCGCAGATTTCCCCTTACCCACTTCCGCTTATCCAAGAAGGCTGAAATTTTACATGCATAATGATGCATATCACTATAAGCCATGTGTTGATTTCCTTAACTCATAACGTTTTCTGTCACAACAGTGAAGATGCAGTAATATGTGAAAATGGAACCAGTGGAGTATCGAGCAGTGATTAGGTTTTTAAACTTGAATGGTCGCACACCACAAGAGACCCATGATGAAATGAAGGCAACATACGGGGAGGATGCCCCATCATATGACGTTGTTAAACATTGGCATCGCCAGTTCAGGTGTGGTCAGAGATCTATGGAACGACACCAGTCTACCATTAATGAGGACACCATCCATCAAGTGGAGACTGCCAATTTGAAAGATTGCCGTATTACTGTTTGTATTGCTAATCCAAGTTGTCAAGCTTAGTGTTGGGTCTGTGGATAAAATCATTCATGACCATCTGCACATGCAAAAGTCTGCTCAATGGGTTCCCAGGCTACTCACATCTTTCCCGAATCAGGAATGAAGTCATTGTTCCAAGACTCTTTTAGCCATGTGTCAAGAAAATGAGGAGGACTTTTTTGACAGAATGATTACGCAGGATGAAACTTAGGTCCCTCACTATGATCTAGAATCTAAGGCCCAGTCAAAATAGTGGAAGAACTTGACTCACCACCCCCCAAAAAGGCACAAGAGGCCCTGCTCACTCTTTTGGGACGAACATGGAATAGTGATAATACAAAAAGCTACTATCTTTCACTGATACAGAGATTGCGGGAGGCTCTCAAATCCAAGAAGCAGGGAATGTTGATCAAAGGTGTCTGCCTCCTACTTGACAACGCCCCTGTTCACAACTCTCACATTGCCCAGATGGAAGCGTGGGCCTGTGGCTACGACATCCTTTCTTATACTCGTTATTCTCCAAACATTGCCTCATCTGACTTTCACCCCTTTACGGCCACGAAGTCATTTTTGAAAGGCAAAGGTTTCCAAGATGATGAGACACTGATTTCTGAAGTCACCTCATAGCTTCAAATGCAGACTTCTGCAAAGCATGGTGTAATAGAAAACATGTTATGAGTTAAGGACTGGAAATCGACACATGACCTACAAAGATGTGTACCATTAGCATGGAAAATTTCAGCTTCCTAGGATAAGTGGAAGTGGGTCAAGGGAAATCTTTAACGAGCGCCCTTCGCACGTATATATGTATTATCAAGTCATAATCTTTTTTCTTATCCACTTAGGAAATCGCCCTCAACGCCCTGTTCTCCCTTTTCCTGCTGGCGGTGGGCGCGGATGCCCTCAGGGCCGTGGGCACCGCCTACACTAACCACTACAACAGGAAGTGCTTCGCTATGGGCATCTTCAGCATCGCCGCCTGCATCACTTACCTTCTGGATACAGTGTTCTGTGTGATGGTGTACAGGGGAAACAACTGAGAGTGAGGGCGTTTGGCACCTTTTGATATTGGTGTATCTACTTAGGCATTTGTTCCTCTCGCATATGTGCTGTTTACAAATGCAGGTTGTTTACACCTAAGTATACACACACACACACACATATACATGTATATATGTGTGTATGTGTGTGTGTGTGTGTGTGTGTGTGTGTGTGTGTGTGTTTGTATGTATGTATGTATATATATATATATATATATATATATATATATATATATATATATATATATATATACACGCATATATATGTGTGTGTGTGTTTGTATGTATGCATCCATATATATATATATAATACATGTATGTATGTATGTATATGTATATGTATATATATACACGCATATAATTATGTGTGTGTTTGTGTGCGCGCGCGCGCGTATTTATCACTAAAAGTTGCCAAATAGTATGTAATTTATCATCATTTATGTTTCCTATTTCGTAATCATCCTGAACAGATTCTATAGTTAACGGACTTAACATTAGTAGTTTTTTTTTTTTAAGAATATGACAACCAGTGACGCGTACAGAGGATGGTTTCGAAAAGCTTGTAATAAGAGAATTTACAAAGAATCTTTTGAGTTGTGAGTGTTTTAGAATCCGTCGATGGAATCAAGAACACTTTTATTTATTTTTCACTTTTTTGAGATCTAGTCATGGTATTGATCTTATTCATTCGAGGTCTACATAGAAGATAAGAAATTTTTTGGATACTTTAAAGCTCATACAAAGAAAGTACATAGAGCTAGGGAAAATAATTTTATTTTCACATAAATGTAATCATACACATGCACTTAAATAAACCACACACACATAACATATGTAGTTAATGCAGTATTACCTCTGCTGAAGATAGATTACAAGCAAATCTAACATTATTCAGATATTCATTACAAGATATTTGTAAAACTTTTCATTTTAAGTGAAATCAAAATGTCTCCAAACCGTACCAAAACCAAGTACTGATGAACTGGCCACCACTACTGTGTATGTCATACTGCATCGTTAGTGTGGTTTTGTAGGAGTCAAAGTAGTCTCAATAGTGGTATGTTTGTGGGACCAAAATACCGTAAAAAATGTAGTAAAGGCTAGAACCATTGCATGATCGTTGACCTGTAAACAAAAAGCAGAAGACATGCGAATACAAGTGTTCGTCGATCTTTGTGAACCATGTTAGAGAGGTCTTGACGAAATGTTTTTGTCAGCACAACCACTTTTATATCTTAGTGATTGTAAGAATGCTGTCTTTGCAGCTTTCAGCACAATAAACATAAATCTTTAGTATATCCTTTTCATTCCAACTCTTTATTGAAAATTCAGATGTATGTATTATACATAATCATATCGGCATTACAATCATTGGAAGCTTGAGTCTTACTGTAACGATGGATTCCTGTGGTCACTCACATACTTATTATGCTCACTGTCTGGAAAAGGGATTTCGAATCCTTGAGTTCTAAGAAGATTGAATAGGGCCCCCCTCGGTGTGTTTCATCTTCAATGCCACAAAATATTGGAAGGTAGTCCTTGACATAAGCTGATCTGTCAACATACAGTCAGATATATGTATGTAAACAGTTATGCTTTCACAAGCTAATATCTTAAATAGACCTTAGTTATAAGACTTTTTGTATTGGTATTAAGAGCGTGTTAATAAACATTAATCTATATTCAAGAACATCCATGACATGCATTCATTAGATGCCCTTGATGCCTGATAATGTAAGAACTATAACTTCAAGTGGAAAGCAGGTACAACTCAAGCCATAAGGTCGTTTACCTTAAATTATTTTCTCGCTCCCCAAAAGTGCCAAATCTTTTAACAACACTGTTATCTTCATACACACATTGGTTCAGCAAGCAACTTATTCACCTG
>NC_061840.1:20768346-20770846 GCF_019202785.1 Penaeus chinensis
AAATACACACCTACGGAATATATATGCGTATAGACAACACACACACAAACACACATATAGATATGGGTATGGGACCCATATCTATACCCCCCCCCCCCCCCAAGCGGCCCGCCCTCGGAATGGACTCGGATTCAAGCCTCTTCTCGGCGTCCTGAGGCCTCGCTGCCCTTGCCTGCAGAGAGACTTCGCGAGATGATTTTGCAGGAAATGACTTCGGGGGAACGCTGCGCCGCTAAGAGAATTATGCGCTGATAATCTCTTGCTTAATTGGCCTCATTTGCATACTGTGCGTCTTCCGTCCGCGAGTCGTTTCGTCGGCGTCGAAGAAGCTTGTTTTCAGGTTTTATATCACGTCAGAAATACTTTTAAATAGTATATACATATATATATGTATATATATATATATATATATATATATATATATATATATATAAGTATATATATGTGTGTGTGTGTGTGTACGCACTCACTCATGCACACATGCACATTTGCATAGACATATAGATTAAACACATAGATATATAGATATGGAAAATGCTAGATAGACAGAAAGATATCGTATGCTTCCAAAGAACCAAAGCTCTGAAGTAAATCAAAGCGCAAATTCATGAAATTGCTTTTCGTTCCTTCGGTAAAACTCGGCCTTGAAATTCCTTCGGCCTGGGACGCGGCCGGAGTCTAGGCTGATCAGGAAGCACTCGGCTTAATCCAGTTCAAGGAAGTTCCTCATTTCAACCGAAGAATATTCACGCAATTTATAGCTTCCAGTTGACTTCGGACTTTGCTGTGTCTTCTTGCTAAGCTTGGCAGAGGAAGACATTGCATTCTCGTCAATAAGGTTATGGAATAAGCTTAAATATCCTCGTATGTGTGTGTGGGTGTGTGCGTGCCTGTGTTTGTATATTTGTGTGTGTGTGTGTGTTTGTCTGCGCATTTGTGTCTATGTGTGCATGTGATTGAGAGAGCGAGGGAGGGTTGTGTGTGTAGCAATGTGTGTCTGTATGAATGTGTCATATGTGCATGCATGCGTGTGTGTGTCTGCATGCATGCGTGCGTGTGTCTGCATGCATCTGTGTATGTATCAGTATGTAAAATATTTGCTTGAAATAACACGGACCTAAATCAACGTTGCACAAAAAAAACTTTTAAATACACAATGCCTGTTGGCGACACGAATGACATGGCGCTGAATAATTCCGGCGTGTTTTCTGCGGAATATGAAATACCGTAGCGATAAGTAGATTATTTATTCATAAATCTATTTTCTATGCATTTTTTTTTTTTTTTTTTTTTTAGATTGTAAAAAAAATGATTACACTGATATATTGCCGATAAAGATATATTTCAAAGTTTACGTCGTTATTTTTTTTTTCAGAATATCTGTAACCTATTGATTACATTTGTATACCACCGATACAAATAAATATTTCAAAATCGAAGTCAGTATTTTCGTTTTTTTTTTTTTTTTTTGGGGGGGGGGGGGATATCTGTAAAATATTGGTTACATTGAGATATATTACAGATATGGACATCAAACAATATTTCAAAACAGACCTACGGAAAGGTTAATAAATATTGCCAAATCACATAAGTAAGAGTTTGGACATGAAGTGAAATGAAATGACATTATTAAAAAATCATGATGGTAAGAATAAACCATGATAGAAATGGTAATATGAAAAGAAATGAAATGACTTTCCATTTGAAAAAGTAACTCCTTTCGTACTTTGATCTTAAAGTCTGGTTAGTATTCGTAAATGTTCTTCCGTTTGTGGTATTAATGATGTTTATGCTAGAAAATAACTACGTAATTGTGTAGAGCTATTCTAAAAAGTTTGAACACACACACGTACACACACATATATTTTTTTTCTATGTGTGAGTATATGCACACACACACACACACACACACACACACACACACATCTATGATAGAAAAACCTACTACACACAAAATAGATATACTGAAAACTGAGACATTTTCGAAATCCTCGTGGGTTTCATCTTCAGAACTTAAGAGGAAATGGGAAGGAAGGAATATGGGAGAGGGGAGGGGAAACGGAGGGCAGGTGAGGGCAGATGAAAGGAATCGGAGGCAGGTCAGGTCAGGTCGAAAGGTCAGGCGAGGAGAGGCATAAGATAGTATTCAGAGGATTTTTTTTTTTTTTTTTTTTTTTTTTTTTTTTTTTTACGAAGACAAACTTGAGACAAATGTTTTCGTATTTAAGATAATGAAGCAACTTAGGTTATCCTCACCCCATCACAACGAGTTCCTGCGTGGGATAATATATCACAAACTTAGGTATATTAACAGATGAGGCTACGTAAGTTTCTATGGATTTATTTCCAATTGATTGTTGTCTTGATGACCGGGGATTGAAATATTTAAATTGCAATAATATTCACAACTTGTCTGCGCAAGGCGATGTTGGTTTTTTAATGATGTCGATCAGCTGTTCAGTTGTGCCTCAGTTGTTTCCTTGCCTGCCACGAGTTCATT
>NC_061840.1:20775846-20778346 GCF_019202785.1 Penaeus chinensis
TAACCAAGGTCGTCGCACGCCTAATTACCGACGTGACCTGACTACTCAGTACATGCATATAATTCCTTTGTATCTCTTGTCTTGTCTGCCCTGACGGAGGAATACAACGAAAAGGCCTTCGGCATATTCATGTTTTCTTGTTCTCCCCATTGTATACACACATATATACGGCATTTCACCAAAATACAGATACCCAAAAATTTCCAACCCGGAATGACGTCTCTCACAATGTAATTCCTCAAAAACGTCAAAAGTTCTCAAGACCAACAGGCGGCGTGACTGATGAAGACGGCCAGAATCGCGGAGAGAGATCTTGCATGATTCATGTTATGGCCTTTAGAGGACGCATTTGTACCCCCTTCTCCTTCTGTTTGCTGAGTTTTATTTTCTTTTTTTTCTTTTTTTTTCTTCCTTGTAATTGATGATTTAGGAGTGTGATTTTTTTCTTGAAGTGATTAATGAGCTCTGTAGTAAATCGCGGAGGCAGGATACGTGCCTCAGGGGAATTTTTCTTCGTTATGTCAGGGCAAAGGGAGAAAGATGGAAATAGAAGGTAATATAGCGGTTGAAGAAGAAAGAAAGAGAGAGGGAGAGAGTATGGGAAGAAAGGAGGGAGGGAGGGACAGATAGATGAATTAATAGATAGAGAGATAGGGAGGGAGAGAAAGAGAGAGAGAAGCTGGGCAGAGAGAGAAGGAGGGGAGAGAGAAAGAGAGAAGGGTGGGGGAAGATAGGGAAAGAAAGAGAGTGAAGAAAGAGACGAGGAAACGAAGAAACGCAGAGGCAAGGAAAGAGATAAAGATAGCGGAGACAAAAACAAAACAAAAAAACAACAACACAGAAAGAAAGAGAAAAGCCAAACGTCAGAGACTATTTGCGATCACATACGAGTAATATCCTATGTGTCACCCCCCCCCCCCCACACCCCAAAAAATAAAAGTTTGTTTCTTGTGGCTCTTTCCTTTGTTTACAACAGACCGAACGTTTTCCTTTTGCTAGTCGGCGTCCCTCCCATTATTATCATTATTATTATCATCATCATTATTGTTATTTATATAATTATTATTGTTATTATCATTATTATTATCATCATCATTATTGTTATTTATATAATTATTATTGTTATTATCATTACTGTTATTATTAATAATAGCAATATATTATTATCAGTATCATCATATTTACTGTTACTATTATTGTTATCATAATCATGATAAAGGCTGTGATGATAGTATTAATGGTATGCAGTAATGATTACTGTTACGATAGTAATAGCTATACTGTGATTTGCTATAATCACTGACTCGTAAAAATCACATTGATTATGACGGTAAAATGCTAGTACTACTTCTCCTTCTACCACTGCTATTACAACTACCACTACTACCACTGTTACTAGTGTTATTTCTACCGTGCGTACTGCATATCCAAATAGATCGCCAACGTGACAGGAATAAACACACGAATCATCGGGTCATCATTTGCCCTCCGCTGGGCAGTCCGGCCTCGGGCTCTGTCGGCGACGATATTTCAAAAGGGTTCGTGTCATTGGATCTGTCATCATCAGCGGTGATTTAGGGAGGCAATGTCAACGGGGGCAATATGCAGTATGTCGCAAACAGTACTGTAAACGGTCCGCTTTTAGATTTTCCAATAGAGGAAGGTTTGAGGATCTGGAGAGGAGTAGGAAAGGGAGAGAGAAATAGATAGATAGATAGAAAGTGAGTGAGTGATGTGTGTGTGCGTGTGTGTATGAGTGCGTATGTGGGGTGAGATGGGGGGGGGGGGGGGGGTTGTCCGTGTGTGTGTGTGTGTGTGTGAGAGAGAGAGAGAGAGAGAGAGAGAGAGAGAGAGAGAGAGAGAGTGAGAGAGAGAGAGAGAGAGAGAGAGAGAGAGAGTATCGAATTCACGTCAGAATGTTCGAGTGATAATTCATTTTCACGTAAAATTGCACTGAAATATGTTCATCATATGTTTACGCGAACAGATTACCAAACAGATCAGGTGTTTTCAGTCTGTAATAATCACTGATAATAAATTTCTTCACTCTGATCATACTATAAGTCCCATAATTGCCATAGGAGTTATTAAACGTAATTAAAGAAAGAAATGGAAGTACAAAGAACACTTAGAACTTCTTAGATTTGCTTCGTTTTCAATACAAGAATATGAATTGTAGTATCTCTTAGCAACGGATGCCCTGCAGATCTGAACCGATGAGTTAAGCGTACAAAAGTAATGGAAAATAAAATAAAATAAATAAATTTTGACTCGATGATTGAATCGTGAAATAAACCATTACATTATTAGTCGATTTCTCGTTTTACATATTCTTGTTTCCGGGATATTCGGTCAAATGATAGAAACCGACTGTCATTCTCTTACATAATAATAGTAAATCGATTTGCACACTCCAGCAACCACGTAGTTCCTGGCCTGTGTTTATGATATTCCAAAGAGATTAATAAGATTTCTGTAAAGAAAAAAAAGAAAAAAACGA
>NC_061840.1:20785846-20788346 GCF_019202785.1 Penaeus chinensis
TATATGTATATATATATATGTCTGTGTGTGTGTATGTGTTTGTTTGTCTTACTAGACTCTGTCTAGTAGAAAATCATCTAATAGCGGTATCACTCCATAGAAAATCCCGTTTATAGTGACCCTACCCTGATAACGACTCCATAAATAGGGAATCCCCTTAATAGCGACTCTTCTTGATAGAAACCCTTTTAATAGCAACCCTAACTAATAGCGACCCTCGTTAAAAAGGACTTTAACAGCAAACTCACCTTATAGCAACCCATATTTAATAACAACTGCAGCGAGCTTTACCAATTTCAGAGTAATATTAAAGCTATTTGGAGATTTTTTTTTTTTTTTAATACATATATTGCCATAGAGTCAATAAAGGAGAGAATGTCATTGGCACTCCCCCCCCTTCCCCCCCCGAACAAATGCCAATGGGCAGAAGCGTCGGTATGAGGGTTGGTATTTAACCCCCCTCCCCCCCCCCCTACCTCACATATGCCCCTGATTTGCACAAGCTAATATTTTTTTTACATACTCCTTTTTATCTTCTTATTAATGAATCTTATTTAGATTGTTCATTATTCAAGACATTGTGTAGAAAATTATTGTTTGTCTTTTGGCATTATATGAAACTGATCAAACGATAACTTGATACGATGCACTTCGGAGATTAATATGCAACTTAAATAGACTGTTGTAACTTTGATGAAAGTTAATTACATTGGCTGTCCTGGAATGCTTCATGTTTTTTCCTTCTTTTTTTTTCTCTCTCTATTTAAGGGTTTATTTTCTGTTCTTTTTTTCAGCTGACACGTAAATTAAGCGCAAACATTCCTTGATGAAGTCCGTGGGAGATCGATCTGGGAGACACATCTGTTGCTGCCTCGGAAATATTCCTTGTGAAGCAGACCATTTTATATGGGAAAAATAAATATATGAACAAATCAAAAATTGTGTTTGTCCCATATCTGTCTCTGTCTATCTGTATTTGTATGCTTGTCTGTATGTATGTATACATGTTCCTGTCTCTGTCAGTCTGTCTGTCTGTCTTTCTGTGTGTTTCTGCCCCCCCCCCCCCCCCCCCCCACTCTCTCTCTCCACTTGTTAACATGATGAACAATCTCTATAGGTTCGGTCTGCCTGTCTGCCTGTCTTTCTGTCTATTTCTGCTCTCTCTCTCTCTCTCTCTCTCTCTCTCTCTCTCTCTCTCTCTCTCTCTCCCTCTTGTTTCCATGTTGAACAATCTTTATAGGGTCTGTCTACCTATCTTTCTGTCTGTTTCAGTAACTCTCTCTCACTCTTCTCATGTTTCCATGATGAACAATCTGTGTCTGTTTGTCTGACTGTCTCTCTCTCTCTCTCTCCCTCTCTCTCTCTCTCTCTCTCTCTCTCTCTCTCTCTCTCTCTCTCTCTCTCTCTCTCTCTCGCTCTCTCACTCACTCTCTCTCTCTCTCTCTTTCTCTCTCTCTCTTTTATTTATCTTGTTTCCATGTTGAACAATCTGTATAACCTGCACTGTATATACTCTAACTAATAAGCATTTATGTGTATGTATGTTTTTATATAAAGCCGTAGAAGCACTAATGAAATTAATTTAAATTTTCGTAAGGACTTTTTTTCTTAGTGAATACATATATAATAAAACAGAAGAAATTGTCACATTAATAATGATAATATGATGTTAAAAATGATAATAATAAACCTAATGGTATTGCGAGTCATAGAAACGATAATTATACTAATGATAATTATAATGAAGATAATGATCATTATAATTATGTTAATGATAATGTTTATAAAGATCATTATGATATTGATAATAAGGATGATATTCATAATATTACTTATAACAACAACAACAATAAAAATGATGATGATGATACTAAAATAACGACCACAGTGAAAATAATAATAACGCCAATTACAATGATATTCGAAGTAAATTTTATAATAATATTCCTGGAAATAGCCCTAGGCGAATTCCACGACTTCTATATACATTCCCTCACCGTTAACTCCTTAATGTGTTCAGTCTGGAGCAATAAGTGTGTCATGATAATATCGTAATCCAGTGCCTATATGTCTGCCTGCATTCAGAGGGCAGAAGATAGGTGTGCATTCATCTCGGAATACTTTTGTGTATTAAAATGTACTTAATTGTTGAGTGGACAATACATTTGTTAATATTATGTACTTGAACTTTGAGTGGAAAATAGTCTCGTGTATTAGCAATATGAGCCCGTAATATTTATTCGTGCTAACATTATATAGTTGGCCTTTGGTTGGATTATACTTTTGTGTATTATTACTTGATCTTTGAATGGATTGACTGATTATCTAAAATTATCTGCCATGTCAACTTTTTGCCCATTGGCTGGAATGCCACTGACCTTGTGTATATATTTATCCATTCATTTAGTTTTGTGTATAAACAAAATAAAGTTATTTCATTTACGTGTATTTCAGTCATTTACCAATTTTTTCATGTAAAAATAATTACATTTTCTTAGTC
>NC_061840.1:20798346-20803346 GCF_019202785.1 Penaeus chinensis
AGAGAGAGAGAGAGAGAGAGAGAGAGAGAGAGAGAGAGAGAGAGAGGGGGGGGGGGAAGTAAATAAGTAAATATCAAAAACATATTTTTAAAAAATATTTTGATCATATATAACATCAAATATGATTTGCAAGAGAAGCCAATATCTGACTTATGGTTTCGAATAATTAATACTGGTATATAACCTACACAGCGGAGGTCCAACGCTTTAACAATATTCTTAGATTTAACATATTCCTGTAAGTTTTTCTTGGCTATTGAACGCTGCTCAGTATGTAAGATCGTATACATATATATAGATATATATACAGGTTGAAGGCTATTTCATGGTAAATGACCTATGCTCTATCTACCAAGCCCCGAGGGAGCTTAACTGTAATCCCTCCTCGCAGAAGACTGCAGTCCGCTCAGTGGATGGACCGATTATCTCTTAGATGCAAGGGGTATCACAACATATGTGCTGGACCCACCTATCAGCAAGGAACCTCCTACCCTAACTGAGGTCAGGATTTCTAAGCTGAGGAGTAGGAAAGCTGCAGGCATATGTGATATCCCTGCTAAACTGCTAAAGGCTGTGGGTGAACCCATGGGACGGGGCTTGCATGCAGTCTTGACTGCCTACTGGCAGTCTAGTTCCATTCCATTCCCACATCGACCTCCATAAAGCGTTTGACTTGGGGCATAGAGAAACACTATTGGAGATTTTTAGATTCTTAGTCGAACTTCTCCCCTGTTAATTCAGGGGTGAGGCAAGACTGTGCCCTTGCACCAACACTTTTCAGCATCTGCATGAACTGGATAGTGGGCAGAGCTACTACCAAAGTCAGTGTGGAGCAAAATTGGGCAATATCAAGGCCTCAGACCTTGACTGTGCCAATGATGTTGCTATCCCATGTGAGTCTCTGGAGTCCCTGGTGGCTCTTGATGCATTTAGCAATGAGGCGAAGTCCTTGGGCTTAAAGGTCTGTTCCAAGACCAAAGATTCCGGACTTTGGGGGCCTATTAGGGGAACCTGTTCAGTCGATTCATGCTTGCGGTGAGAACGTTGAAGTCACAGAGAGCTTTGCATACCTTGGTAGTGTAGTCCATATCTCCGGGCTGTCAGACCAAGAAGTCAATAGACGGATTGGTCTGGCAGCCATGAACTCGATCAACACCTATGCAAAAGGACTAAGCTACGTATCTTCAAGGCCTGCCAGTTTTGCTCTATGGAAGCGAAACCTGGATGCTATATAGTGCAATGGAGTCTTGTCTTGATGCATTTTGTAACAAGTTTTTTTGCCGGATCATGGGGTAAAGTTGGCAGGACTAGGCTACACCGTGAGATTGACATGGGACCTGTTATTTGCATAATCCGGGATCGCCAATTCAGGCTATATGGGCACCTAGCCCGTTTCCCTGTGGATGACCCTGCCCATCAGGTAGTCTCTCTGCGAGACAATCCTGGGTTGAGGAGGCACATGGAATGCCTTAGGAGGCCATGGCTTGGGCAGCTCAACGAGAACTGCCGTGAAGAGGTAGAGATGAGCCGAGGGCCTGCCTGGAGACTCGTCATGAGGGACCGTCGTGGCTGGAAGCGAAAGTTGGATGCGGCCATGTGCCCCCGTCGGCGATAGCCCCTTGATGATGATGATAACCTTATGAATTCAGATGTAACTGTATTGCACCTGCAGTTATAATTCACGCGTTATCAGTCATCAAGGATATCTAATGAATGCATATCGTGAATGTACTAGAATACTGATTTATGATTAGTAACACTTTTAATCCCAATACACAAAGTTGAGACCGTTTATAACCAAGGTGCTTTTATGGTATATGCTTGTAAAAAGGTGCCAGTTTATTGCACTATAGGATATTCTTCATACTATATGATCTGACCTTAAACATAAACAAATAGTCAAGAACTCTATTTCATTATTTTAAGACTTTAAGGATGAAACACCCCAACTCCTCAACCCCATTCAATTTTCTTAGAACTTAAGGAGTCGAAATCCCTTTTCCAGACAGTGAGCATCTTAAGTATGCGAGTGGCCTCAGGAATCCATCGGTACAATAAGACTCAAGTTTCCAATGATTGTAAGTGGTGGAAAGAAAATTATATACAAAGATTTGCATTTATTGTGCAGAACGCTGCAAAGACAACATTCTTACAATCACTAAGAATAAAAGTGGTTGTGCTGACAAAAACATTTCGTCAAGACCTCTCTAACATGGTTCACAAAGATCGACGAACACCTGTATTCTCATGTCTTATGCTTTTTTTGTTTACAGGTCAAAGATCACACAATGGTTCTAGCCTTTACTACACTTTTATGGTGTTTTGGTCCCACAAGCACGCCTCTATTGAGACTATTATACAATTTGGAGACATTTTGATTTTATTTGAAAGGAAAAATCTTACAAATATCTTGTAATGAGTATATGCAGGTTAGATTTACATGTAATCTATCCTCAGGGTAGTATACATGTGTGTGTGTTTATGTCCATATATATGTGATTTATTTTTTTCCAGTTTCAAATATTTTCTTTGTATGGATGAGCTTTAAAGTATCCTAACAAATCCTCAACTTCTAAACGGGCTTCGGAAAATAGTAAAATATAAACAGATATTCTTGAATACAAAGACACACTCTACACTCACCTCAGTAAATTCTTCGTAAATTAATCTTTTATGACAAGCTTTTTGAAACCGGCCTCTACGCGCGTCATTCTTGTCGTATTCTTGAAACGCTACCAAGATTAGGTCTGGAATCTGCTAAGGAAATTTACGAAACAGGAAACATATGCCATTATTACATGCTATCTAGCAACATTTTAGTGATATATATATATATATATATATGTGTGTGTGTGTGTGTGTGTGTGTGTGTGTGTGTGTGTGTGTGTGTGTGTGTGTGTGTGTGTGTGTGTGTGTGTGTATATATATATATATATATATATATATATATATATATATATATATATATAACAGCTCTTTTAAAGAACATATCGGGGACGTAGATCTGTGAGTCCCAAGAGGCCCCAACCGCCTTCCTCTCAGTTGTTGTTCCTGTACAGCCTCACGCAAACCACTGTATCCAGCAAGTATGTTATGCAGGCGGCGATGCTGACGATGCCCATGGCGAAGCACTTCTTGTTGTAGTCGTCTCTGTAGACGTTGCCCACGGCCTTGAGGGCATCTACGCCCACCGTCAACAAGAGGAGGGCGAACAGGGCGTTGAAGGCGATTTCCTGAGTGAATGGGAAAAGAAAAACAAAATGAGTTATTAATACATACATAAATACACACACACATCTAAATACATGTGTATATATATATACATACATGTATTTATATATATATATGCATATATATGTATATATATGTATATATATACATATATTTATATATGTATATATATATATGTGTGTGTGTGTGTGTGTGTGTATATATATATATATATATGCATACATATACATGTTGTATGCATACATACAACAAGCCCAGGTAGCTTGCCAGGTGGTTTACCCCTGAATTAGGTGGTTCAGGGTACCCGGGTTGTCATCGCGACTGGCCCGCCGTCACTCAGTCCCCGCCCCTGGGCTTTAGGTCTGATTTCTCTGGGTGGCATCAGGGCATTTTCTTGGTAAGGGTTGGATTAGGGTTTCAGTTAGGATCAAAGCGATTGCACTGAGAGATCACGTCGACATATACAGTGATGGTATTGTATATAAGGAAATAATAATTAATTGTAAGGAACTTGTTTACTCTTTTCATGGTCATCTGTAAATTATTCTACAAGCATAAAAAATGATTATAAATACGAATATAAATAATAATTATACATGCGAGTATAATCAATGATTATAAATGAAAGCATATATATGTATTACGAATGAATACCTACCAATCTTAACACTTTACAAAAATCTTAATTACATAATTATAGAAGTAAAAGAAAGTGAATTAAACGAATCTCACTCTTCACTCGCTATAAGGTTTTATTATGCTCGGTAGCCCACGTATCAGGCCAAGATAATATTGAGCATTGGGCTTCTAGCTTGTTCAAAGTAATGAAATATTTACAAGTACACTCATTCGTAATAGTGTGTGTATGTATGTATGTATGTATGTATGTAAGTATATGTATATATATATATATATATATATATATATATGTACACACACACACGCACACTCACACACACATATTGGCTTTTATTGTTTTACCACAGTCTCCCCCCCTTTTTTTTCTATGATTGTTCTATTTACAAATCAGTAGCGAAACTTTCTAATGGAATTACTTTGATTAGCTTTATTCCTTTTTGTGTTTTAAGCATTTCGTAAATTTTTAAGATCTCGATTTTACTTCAGTTTTATTTAGAGCTTTAGGGGAAAGAATTTATCATTTTGTTTATTATTTCTTATAAGTACGTACCATTTTTCATCTCAAGTTTTCATTTTCATGCTTTTCATTTTACTCACATCCATTTTTCATTTGTGTGTTTCAAATGTATTTATTAAAATAAAATATATATTAAAAATGTTTGTCTCTGACGTCACTGAGGCAACGTAAGTTTAAAGACACTATAAGAGAGATGATCAAAGCAGTCATCAAGTATGTTTCGCTCAGTCCTGTATGTGATGAATAACCAGCAGTGTCGCCTTAGTTAAGCGAACAGCGAGAGGCGATCACGAAGAATATTGAGCGAAGTACTGATGTACAGTAAGAAAAAGAAAAGAAAAGAAAAACAACAGCTATGGTTACCTTTTCTTGTGGTCAAAGAGGAGCTGAACGTCTCTCTGTCAACACCTGATAATGTGGCTAGCTACCTTGCCTCGCTGTTCCACACCACTTCGTCGATTTTTCATATGACTTTCCGCAAAGGGTAACGATACTTGATCCTGACTGCACCTGACATTCTTTTCTTAGAAGCTGGACATGGTCTTAAGAACATGTTTATTGAATAATCTGATCTTATTTCTGTTAAATGAACCTGGCAGGTGTTCTTTCTTTT
>NC_061840.1:20810846-20815846 GCF_019202785.1 Penaeus chinensis
CTCTTTGTGTTTGTTTCTTATTTTAACAATTCTGTGTTCGAGAAAAAGAAAATCCTCCACAAAGCAAAAAAATTCCGGGAATCCTTCTTTGGCACTCGAAGGCGAGAGAGCCATTCGTGGAGGTTCCAGGAACAGGATAATGGCATCGGTGGCGGCGGGAGGGGGGGAGGGGGGGGGGGGCGAGGGCAAAGGTGAAGAAGGTCAGTGAAAAGAAAAGTAGCCAGAGAGGGCGAGGAAAGAGAGAAAGGAGACAGAAGACAAAGGAAAAACAAACATTTATTTTCATTTCCTTGACAGATTTCAGCGGTTCTTGTTTTCTCTTGTGGCTTCGTGTTCGTGTGCGAGCACGTCTGTCTGTCTGCCTGTTCTCTGTGAATGTTTGCTCGTCTGTCCTTCTCTCTCATTCATGTCCATTCCCTTGATCAAAATTGCTCTCCCTCCTAATTAATAGTATCATTGTTATCATCCTTATTATAATTATAATTATAATCATAATTATGATTATAATAATAATAATTAATAATATCATTATTGTTATCATTATTAAAATTTTCATTATTCTCATTATTATTACTATTATTATTTTCATAGTTATCATTATTATTATCATTATTGTTATCATTATTATATTTTTTCATTATCATTATTATTATCACTTATTATTATTGTTATTCTCATATTAATTATTATGCTCATTATTATTATAATTGTTACTTCGAGAAGTGAGCTTCATGACCCATGACAGACTCACGTGTAAACTGAAAATCATTATCACTTAACTGTTTTTTTTTTTGTTTTTTTTTTTATCTGGAAATTAAGAAGGAAAGTCTAAAGTCTTGTTACAAAACTAAGGTTTATTGATGACTTAGGGAGATTATAATCTGGAGTGACTGATAAACCAAAGTTAACCCAAAATACCATAACATTATCACGTATGTATTAACTTTTATATACATCTGTACAACTATACAATGTGTCCGTGTTTGCGTATGTGTATTTGTTTATTATGATTGCATATATGCTTGTATATATATATATATATATATATATATATATATATATATATATATATATAGATATAGATATATTTATATATAAAAATATAATCTATATATATAAATATATATAAATATATATATATATATATATATATATATATTTATATATAAATATATATAAATAAATACATATATATAAATATATATATATATATATATATATATATATATATATATATATATATATATATACACATATATGTAGATATGTATATACAAATATATATATATATATAAATATATATAGGTATATATATAAGAATAAGTATGAGTGTACGTGTAAGTTTATTTATTGTATATGTATGACTATATGTGCTTCTCTATATTGTAAATAGTTAAATAAATAAATAAAAAATCTATAACGTAATAGCTAGACAAATAAATGTGAAATTAACTGTATATTTATTGAAGACGATCAGTTGCTCTGAAGTTGTTGCTCCAGAATCTCGACAATATCCGGAGCCCCGTCGCCTACCTTCGGCTTCTCAAAGTCGCCTCCGAAGTAAGCATACACTTTCCTCGGCACAAGGACCTCGCGCGACTGCACCTCATCCTGCTCGTGGAAGAAATCCACGTCAGCTTTGCACATTTCCCTGAACACTTTGATCATCCACTTGAGCAGGTCCTGCTCGCGCCACTCGAGTCCCTCCTTTCGCTTGCGTTCCAAGACGTTCAGAAAGGCGTTCTTCAGCGCGAATCCGGCCGGAATGGGAATCTTCCACTGGCGGGAATCCCACCAGGTGTAGAGCGACTTCACGTCTCGGGGCATCCACACCTCGGCCTTCAAGCGGGACAGCAGCGTCTTGCAGGACAGGAAGACCCGTCGCTCCTCAGCCGAGAGCTGGCTGATCACTGCAACTTCGGCTCCTGCAAAGCTGCATCGCCAAGTTCCATCTGCCTTGTTGCTGAGGTGGACCTCCTGAATGTCCTGAGGCGTCAGCGCTGGTCTCAGCACGTCCTTGGGCCAGGGAAGAGGGAGCACTGGCACCAGGTCGACCCCCACGAGTAGGAGTGGGTACTGGCTCCCCTGCCACGCGAAAGACAGGGACACGCCCACCTGGGTCCTTGTCACCCCAGGGGGCACAACACTCAGTCGCTTGTCGTGCAGGGTATGGCATTCCAGGTAGCTTGTAACGAGGCTGTAGAAGTTCTCAATGAGTGTGTTGCCCTGAAAATTTGGTGCATCTGTCTTGACCTCGATTCTGAGTCTGTGTCCACAGTCTAAAACCTCCCGCTCGCTCTGTTTCACAACCGTGACCTCAACATCGGGGATATTTGAAAGAACAATGCTAATATCACATTCATCCGGTGCATATAAGCGAGTGCCGTCGGATGAGCTCCCCACGAGAGTCAGGGTACCCTCATAAGTCTTGTCTTGTAATGCTACTCCATTGGCAATAATCTGACATTCCTTTTGGACTGCTGTGCTCACTTCCCTTGCCTCACCCTCACTGAAGTCAACACTGAAGTCACTACAGTCATCTAGGATGTCACTCAAGCCTACTTGTTTGAGCAACGTCACTGTTGCTTCTGCTGGATCAGCTCTTTCTGGAACGTTAGTGTTATCCTTGATCGCAGTCTCCGTCTTCTGGTACAGCTTGAGATACTTATCCACATTTTCTTTGATGTCTGAAGGCACAGTACCTGCTACGCTCACTGGTTCCTCTTCTTGAACCATTGCCGCCAGGAGCTGGTAGGTCGAGTCGTGGCAGTTCATGGCAGCAAAATGCAAGGCCGTGTGCCCGTACTTGTCCGGCTGCAAAGGATTGGCATTAAGATCCAGGAGGAGAGCCACGCAGCCGGAGATGCCATGGGCCGCTGCCAGGTGAAGCGCGGTGGTGTCGTTGGTGTAGTCGACCACTGTGTCCGGATGTATCCCACAGAATTTCACAATCATGTACATGAGCTGCAGAAGTCCTCTCTGTGCTGCTACTGACAGTGATGCACAGACAATAGAGGAGAGATAAGATGGAATCTCAGAGTTGTTGCTGCCGTCTGAGTTTCGATAGAGGGAGAAGAGGTCGTCTGATAGTTGGATTATAAGCTTTACATCTTCTTTTTCGCTCTCATCTTTCAATTTTTCATACATATCATCTAATTTCCTCTTCTCCTTTGCATGCAAATCCTGTACGGGGAAAAGATTCTTTTAATTTTTATAATCATATTTACATATATTGTGTAATAAAAATAGTACTGTCGTGTCAAAATGATTTGTATTCTATCAACAGTATATTATAAATAAGGTACAAAATAGTCTATGAAAAAAAAAAAATACACAGATTAGTACCAAGAACACTAACCCCTTCTATTTCCTCTCGTAAGTAGTTGGGCATGATGTCCCTTGGCAGAATACCTGACGAGTCAGATATGTAAAGGCTTGCACTCATGTCTTTAGCCATAACAGATGCAAGACTCCAGTGTTTAGAATGGAGCGCCACATGGAGGGACGTAGAGCCACCCTCATTCAACAGGAAGCTCTGAGCCCCTGCCTGTTGCAGAAAGAACACTGTGAGGGTGCAATTGAACTGGGCAGCCGTGCACATAAGAGCCGTGAGCGTCTTCACGCCCAGGAATTTCCACTTGGTCCGCCATGGCGTTGGGCCTCCCAGGGTGTCCAGTATGCGGTCTATGCCCTGGTGGAGAAGGCGTTCACATGACGGGAGCTGCCGCTTCTCCCAAGCCAATCTGTTCTTATAAGCCTGCAGGTTGAATTCCATGATTTCAAATACTATAGTGTCTATTGGAGAATAGTATTATCTTCAAATTATACAGGGGAAAGGCTTTTATGCTTGAATGTAAACTGTGAGTTTTATCCATGATGATCTTCCAACAGAAATGCCTTTTCGTAGAAGTGTCTTACCCTAGTGATGAGGACTTGTACACGGATTGTGACGTCAGGGGAGTTCCAGGCCTGCTGCAGGAGAGTCAGGCCCCCAGCCATGGAGGTGAGAGGAGCCCCAGCAGCAATGAGGAGACTCACTATCTTGCGGCGGTTGGACGTGACTGCGAGGGACAGAGCATGAGTAGAGAGACTACCCACAGGCTCGAGAGGGGCACCTTGGCACAGCAGTTCAGAAGCTTTCAACGCGTCATCCCCGGAACCGATCACTGTCAAGAGCTCCTCGTACAGCTCCTCAGGGTCCTCCGCTTTCTGTAAAGAAAATTGCTTGTCAAATGAAGGGCAGGGTCTCTCTCTATCTTTCTCTGTCTCTATCTTTGTCTCTTTGTCTCTCATTTCCATATTCTCTCTCTAGCTAATATGTCATCTAGCTTACTTTAAATTGGAATACAAGATAGATTCAGCAAATGCATGCATAAAATAGTTATGATACAAACATCAAAGACATTATACATATCTTGAATACTTCAGCTAATGATTATAATATTCATAAGAGGCAGACTTACAGCAAAAATTGGCAAAGGAGATTAATTTATGAACAGTAATTGAGAATAACTGCAGATGGATAAAAGATAGTAGCTTAATATTGAATGCTACAGAATCATAAATTTAAATATGAGTTTTGAATTGGCAAATATATAAAACATATAAAATAATCCTGAAAAAAAGGTTGATGCAAGTTTCTTTGTTTTAATGTCAGGATAATAGAGCAAAATAACAGCTAAAAAGGACAAACACATTTTTTAGCAATCTAGAAGTAGGAATATGGAAATAACAACTTATACTTCGTCCCATTGATAAGGAAAATGAGAAAACCTGGCAAATTATCCAAGCTCTAGTGTCATCTGATTCTGATAACAGTGTGGTGTTGCAAATTTCAACAAAAAATCTATTAAAGTATATACATTTAGAAAAAAATCAAACATATGTAAGCACATGTATTAAGGATCAGGTGGTCAGGAGAGGAAAAAGAAAAAAAGTGTTTGGTGTGAGTTCCCTGTCATTCCTTTTCTGAGACTGGAGGTACTATTTGTGAGCTTGGG